>NC_056749.1:293395933-293598433 GCF_019279795.1 Protopterus annectens | reverse complement strand
ATGTGTTCATAAATACGCTCTCTGAATTTTATTTTAGTCTTTCCAATGTAAAAACAGTTGCATTGTTGACAGAGAGCCAAATAAACTATACCCACAGTGTTACAATTACAATGGAACTGTGTCCTGATACAAATACCATTCACATATATCTTGTTAAGTTCAATAAGATACAAGGGCTAAAACTGTTTCAATAAATTGGATTGGTTTGGTCTTCTATGTACTGTCTCTACTCCTTTGCCGATTGTTTTGGTTCTTGGTTTGTGGATATGTAAAACATCTACCTCAAACTGTGTGTGACAGTTATACAAACCTGACTTGTTATTTAGGATGCTACATACATTTCAAAGACTGTTCAGAAAACATGGCTTGCTGTTAACTAATATTTAAACGTATTTGTATTTCAGTCAGACTTGTAAGCACACATACAGCGTGATTCTTGTACTTCCCTTATTGATGCATGATAGGTGTTCCAGTATTCAAAGCAATATACGTGGTGATGTAAATAGATAGGGGCCTAGGGGGCTATAACAAGGATTAGATGCATTTTATTTAACAAAACAGAAAAATTAAGCAACATACCTCTCTACTTTCACATATCCTCAAGCCTGTGTATCTGCTTGATGCACAGTGCATGATTTCAGGTCCTTTCTTTGTCACCTGAAAAACGAAAATGATGTTGACACCAAACAACAGGATACACTTTGCTCATTTAGGTTCTAACAGCTTTACTCTTGAAGAAGATCAGAGCATCACCACATACAGTTTGCAATGTGCACACACAGACCTTTATACCTCTGAACAGAGTTGAACACAAACTGGAGGTCCTGAGAATCTAGCCTGCAACTGCAATCTACGTCCACTCTCTAACTTTGACACCAACCTGCATAGCTAATCCATCTTGCCTTAAAGTGTGTGTTGAGAATGCAGTGATAAAACCTGGGGTTATGAATGTGCCGGGATGGGTTACTGATATGGATCATGACTTAGGATTTCAAAAAAGGACAACTTGCTAGGAATGTAAGGTAAATAATTTGCCCAAAAATATTTACTTCACACTGTGGTCACAGCCAGTAACTGCAAGTGAAAACCTTCATCCCTCAAACAGGGGAATAGTGTCATGTATCACATAGCTTCTGTTAACAGAGACAAAAAAGTTGCTATACATCAGGGACACAGTAAGGTATATGGGAGGACTACATTTACAGATATTCTCTGGCAAAGTACACATCACATATCAAATGTATACATCACTGTATCTCCCTGGTCTGCATTTTATGGATAAGTCTGACTATATGACTCCCTCAAAGTCTCGTGGTGACTAGTGCCTGGCCTACAGTGCAGTCTCTGACCTTGTCTTGGTAAAGCTGCTGCATATCTGCAGATCCAATGAGACAAGAGTCACTCAATCTAGGGATATTAACCTAGCCTGTGATAGTAACAGTACATGCTGGAGAGAAAGATATGTCTCTCAAAGGTTGCCACTCCTTTTGAACAAACTCCCAATTCATGTAAAACAGAGCTCCTCAATGATTCTGTTTAAGAGTAACCTGGACAATTGATTGGGCACAAATTTACACTGGAGTTTCACCTATGTCCCTCTTAGACAGGGGCAGCTGGTACTGATCTTAAATTCACGATTAAATGGACTATATATCATGGTCCATAAGGGAACAAGGGTTTAACATGGCTAGTCCTGAAGAGGCCTTAGGGCCAACAGCATAGTAACCTCCTGTGATCCTATGAAAGAATAAGGATTATGTGGTTGTTGAAGTGAATTTAATAATGAATGACAAAACCAGACTTGATAATTTTGAAAATAGCATAATCCACAAAACTTTTTGCCAGACATCACAGTGTGCTGAAAGCTTTACACATAATTAAAGAGGTGCTGTTAACAGATCATTACAGATTATGAAGCTATTCATAGAAATTTGATGAATAAACAACTTATTCATAACTATGTAGAAAATAATTGTTAATATACAGAAGCAGTTATGTGGAGAATTTTGACAATGTGTGAAACACAAACATAACAATATTATGATGTTTCCCCTATGCAGTGTTAAAGCCACATTATGCCAAAATATAGGCATGCTGGCTTTTTTCTTTACAGGCCAAGCTAAAGAGTAGCAAATGCTTCCTCTTACAAGCAGGTACTGCGTGTGTGTATCCATATCCTTTCATATAACAGATGAACACAGAAACATCTGAAACGTTATTGGCCATTATAATGTAAACAAATAATATCAACACATAACTGAAAAGATATATGTAAGCAATCAGACAGGCATTCCTCTTCACTTAAACATATGGGAATGTAATAAGAATGTTCACTTTATTAAAAGAAATTAATTAAAGTACTTATTTATGAGTTAATATTCACACATATGCAGGCAGAGTAGGAGAACCTTTAGTAGTATAACTGATGAAATGCATAGCCATCACCGGCCGAGGTACTATAGGCATTAGTGATATACAACTATACTGGATGCAGGAAATTACATTATATGTTGGAAAAAATATACGTCTGCAATGCTTAGTTTAATGTACATTATAAATATTAGTAAATAAATTAATAGGAAGGAAAAAGAACCCATACTTAGAAAGCAGGCACCATATCTTCTTAATTATCCAAATGAGCTGTGAGAACAGCTACTTAATGGTTAGAAAAGCCACATATCTGACATGTTTGAAACACAGCTATATCTCAAAATTTGTAGGAAAGCATAGGTATACAAAGTATTATGACACTTACTCTAGGCTTTCATTAGCTGTCTCCACACCTCAGCGACCGTCCGTCAAATTTTCTCTGTCAATCTCCAGTGCACGTCATTGTAACAGTGACAAACCTATACTCCAGGCCAATAGCTCCCTCTATATTATCAATGCTCCCTTGCAATATGATTCCAAATGTCGGTCACTGCAAAGTTCCTTCCCCAGGCTCTCATTCGATGATCCACTCCAGCACAGATGGTCAGCATCTGTGTAGTCTCCTCCTTGGTCCAGTTGGGCATGCAGACATTTCAAAGTCTTCTGGTAGCTGCCATTTTGATAATGTCAATACTCCAATGTAAAATGTAGTCGTATTTGAAAATTACTCACTAAGGTTCCACTCAGTTCAATGGTAACAATGGTCTCATCTCTAAATGTAACAAAACTAATATTTAAAATGGGCACTTATGTTATCAGATCACTGGAAGATAACGGTCACATGTTGCACAAGGTACCATTTATTGATACCTACTGGTCACTTGAGTGGAGGACCATCCCACTACACCAAGCTATTGCCTAATGCACTGAATTTTGAAAACATAAGCAGATGTGCTTAAATGGGATTCCAAAACCTGGAATTTTAGTGATCCTCATGAATTATGTATGACAGAAATGGCACTTAAAAGATGAATGTAGATTAGCTGCGCTTACTTTCAGTTATACGAGAGTCACAGGTAGCTGATAAAGTGAAGTGGCACCTGCTAACATTTCTGTTTTGGGTAATATTACCTCATTATAAAGCTATGTTAACATTGCTCACTCTCAAATGTATCTGTTTAGAATTATAAAAGTGTGTATTAAAACAAATGTTTGTAACTTACTGGAGTGGTGTTTGACTTACCTGAATGCACACAGGTGTTGAAATCCACATCAAGGAGATGCAATAATTCCCCATGTGAAGACTGGTAAAAATGTCAAGGCTGCCAGCCTAGACAAATAGGATTTTATAGATAATTCTATCATTTGTAAATATCAATGTAAGATACAGGCTGGTTTTCTTAAATGAACGGATAGGCTGTCAAATGTTGAACTATAACAATGTGGCAACATTACCCTCTGCTGTAAAGAAAGCTAAGTCAAGCATTTCACATCTGTTCTTTAAAATTAAAATTATGTCTTGTATGTCCTTTGATCTCCAGAGCTCAGAGCCTGTACCCATGCAGATGTCTTACATTTTTGTGAAGTATGCAAGAACAAATTATCAGTGAACTGCTTGTCCAAATCCTTTTACTGCATATGCCGCATTCAGTAAGTTTCTGTACTATGCTTATTTCTCTTTATATAGTTTATTGTAAACTCATGTTTATGATTTACTGAGTGGACCAAAAGTGAAATATTAGTCATTTCTTGCTCATTTGAGAATTCATGTCTGATCCATCAGTGTAATATTGATTAATAATTGTTGAAGATGTAAGATAATTAAATTAATAAACAATAATCCTGAAAGCAGCACCGACATCTAGGAACAAAATTCATGATATAAACCAATTTGCTCTTCCTGTCCTACATTACAGTTTTGGTGTGACTGATTGGCCCAAAAACACGTTGGATAGATTAGATAGGAAAACATGAAGGATGCTTCATTCTTACCAAATGATTTATAAAAATCAGTGCATACCAAGATTATAAATTCCCTGTTCCAAAGGAGGGATGGGCCTACTTGAAATGGATTACATGCAAAGATCTGCAATCGTGAGACTGTACACATATCTGCTGACCTCACAAGTCCTGAATGTAATGGAAGTTTGGAAACATGAGGAGAATAAATGTAAGATGACTTCTCTGCTTAGTCTAGCAGAAGCATTGCAGCATCAAGCAGTAATGGAAATCAAACCAGAAGCAAATAATAATCAGACAGCAACTGAATGTGCCAAAAACAACAAAAGGAATATAAGGTGAAGGACCAGATGAGAAGGCAAGACATGTGGAAAATGCATAAATTTAGTTGGATGTATAGAAAATTTTTGTAAGAACCTCGTGTTGATCAGGATCAAATGCAGGAATGGTTAAGGAGAGGAGAAATCAAACCAAGAGATGAAACGTTAATATTGGTGGTCCAAGATACTGGACTACGTACATGGTTTACAAAGTCCATTTAACATGTAGAAGAAACAGACAAATGTAGGTTTTGTAAAACAGAATTGGCAACAGTTGCACACCTCATTGCTGGTTGTGACATACTAATGGCTGAAGGTCTGTATACTGAAAAGCATAATAATGTGGCAAGACTGTTGCACTGGGGATTGTGCAAACATTAAAGTATTGAAGTGGCTGAAAAACAATGGAAAAATGATCCACAAGGCATCATAGAAAATGATGAAGTCTACATTACGTGGGATCGCCAATTAACATTTCAAATGAGAGATGCAAGAAAAGCGGATATAGAGCTCCATGAAAAGACAAAAGTAGCATTTATCATTGAAATCACCATGCCCATTGACTACAGTGTCTTGCATACAGAGACACAAAGTCATAAAATGTCAGGATTTGCAGGCAGAAACTAAAGTGGGAGAAGGATACACAGAGAGTCCCAGTAGTAGTAGGAACAACGAGTGATCCTCATTAATTATGTATGACAGAAATGGCACTTAAAAGATGAATGTACATTAGCTGTGCTTACTTTCAGTTATACCAAAGTCATGGGTAGCTGATAAAGTGAAGTGTCACCTGCTAACATTTCTGTTTTGGGTAATATTACCTCATTATAAAGCTACGTTAACATTGCTCACTCTCAAATGTATCTGTTTAGAATTATAAAAGTGTGTATTAAAACAAATGTTTGACTTACCTGAATGCACACAGGTGTTGACATCCACATCAAGGAGATGCAATAATTCCCCATGTGAAGACTGGTAGAAATGTCAAGGCTGCCAGCCAAGACAAATAGGATTTTATAGATAATTCTATCATTTGTAAATATCAATGTAAGATACAGGCTGGTTTTCTTAAATGAAAGAATAGGCTGTCAAATGTTGAACTTCAACAATGTGGTAACATTGCCCTCAGCTGTAAAGAAAACTAAGTCAAGCATTTCACATCTGTTCTTTAAAATTAAAATTATGTCTTGTATGTCCTTTGATCTCCAGAGCTTGAAGCCATTTAGTCTGGGCTAGCACATTCTTTCTATTGTTTTATCTTAAGGAATAATTACTAGAGTGTACATGTGAAATGTCTTTTATTGTTGTAGCTTCCTGAGCATGTGTTAGCTTGCTAAATAATGTAGCCTGTTGGCCTGGAAACCCCAGGCTAAGTGTCAAAAATGGTGTAATGTGTATACTGGGAAACCAAAGTGTGAAAAGTGATGTAATCTGGGAGGGCCCAGCAGAAATGTTTGTTAGTGATTTAAAAAAAAAACTATTGCTCAGAGAGAGAATGCAAGCATTTTTGTCATGATATCCAACTCTTCAGCACGCTGACTGTTGTCTTATGTAAGTTATCTTAAACTTTTGTTTTCTTTTAGAGAGCAAGAAATTAGAAAGTTTAGACTAAGTGTTTTTCTGTGATGTCAGAACTGTACTACTGAATTATTTTAAGTATTTCTGTGTGATCTCTGAACTCTTGAATAGCACTGACTGTGTAGTAGAAAGTACTGTCTTGTGGTTTTAATTATTTATTATTACATTTTTAAAACCTTTTAACTGTGGCTGGTTTGTGTAGAGATAATTTAAGCTCTTAAGAGTACTTGCATGCCTTTGGTAAAACTGTACAAGACCACTCTAATAGCTTAAGCCCTGGGCTATACTACCAATTGGATAATAATATTGCACAGTAATGATTGGACACCCTTTTAAGGGCCTTTGAGTAGCTGATAAATATTAGTGGGTGGTGGCAGCTGGTACTACTGTATAGTCTGGGTAAAGAGAGGCACAGCTGGAGAAACTGTGCCAGCCTTCCCCAGAAGTGTCTGTGTGGATGTGTAAACTCTTATCTGAAAATGTGTGTCACCTACTTGGGCAGGGATACGAAGCACTGGTTGGACAGAGAGGATACTGGAGATTTTAGCTTACCCACTAGGCTGAGCTCTGCCAGTGGAGAGTCTTATTGGGGACCTGTGGGACAAGGGAGCGACCAGCCCCGGACTGACTGTGATATCTGTGTGCTCTTAAGGGAAATTGCACTTTACTGTGTGTATTTGTTATCCGTTCCTTTCATATGAGACACTCTCTCTGGTGTGTAAGGATTGGGGCTTCTTGACTGCTGGGCCAGGACATGGGTGTCACACCCCATATGGAGTTTTATAGACATATTTACATAGCAGACGTGTACAGTACATAAAGACCAATTCACCCATTATCCATATGTCTAGAAGTTGACCCAATACACTCTGAGGTGTATGTATGGAAACATAAGGGTTCCAGCAGTATCCATATGTACTATGTCCTTTTGCTGTTATAGATATTTATCCACTGCTGGTTCTTAAAACAAGTCTTATAACTACTGGTTCAATACAAAAAGGATCCATACTGTCTTTGGCCTGCTTATGGATATTGAGGATTTCTGACATTTTCCGTAAGTTTTTCAATTGGTAATTTACAGATACTCTGTGCTGAAGTAGATGGCATTCGCTGCTCAGTAATGATTGAGTTGATCTGTAGTTTTCAGAAACATTTGTCTGTTTAGGCTACAACTGCATTACAACTCCAGCAACACACATTTCTGATACACACGTGTGTGCAGTACTTTACTGTGAAATGCATACAGACTATCTCTCTTGCTGCATGCTGCTGTTGTGTTTGGACCTCTGTTCAACAAATATGTAGTGTAAGGGGTTTGATTCCCACAGACAGCTTCTACAAGTATCACAAGTTATGTTTCTTTTACAATAGGTATGTATGCATACATTGTTTTAATTTTTTATATAGGTTCATCGGTGTTTACTAGGCTAATGACCACAAGGTCCTTTTTAAGCCATGCATCCCAGATCTCTGACAAGTTCTGGTAACCTTGATAAGTGTAAGCAGGGGCATGGTAGTTGAAATACTTACAACCAGGGTGCTGTGAGATGAACCATTTACAGGTTGCCTGTTTCTATGTGTCACAGTGAGTGTTTCAAAGACTTTTGTATTGCACAGGAATGCATAGTGTTTATGATGACATAAGATGGCCACATAATCATCTGAATAAGTGGAGCCCTGCATGAATATAAACATTACATATCACTGTCTTTATGATGGCAAACTGACCTAGAAGTTAAATGTTCTCCGTATAGGAAAATGAGATTATAACAAATGATCTGTGACAACACAGAGACTCCTTGGACATGCAGGGAATACAGTATAGAGAAATGAAGTGTGGGATGACATCAACTGATTAATGCAGTTGGGGGTCACATTAGATCCAGAGGCCTGTTGTGAACACTGCTCTGACATGAACCTCCGTGCAGTCAACAGGTTATGACAGTATCAAAAATCGAGGGATGCCACCAGTGGTGGCCCACCATTCACCCCCGATGAGATCTTAATATTTCTTGCCTCCCTGCATATGCTGAGTTGTGAGTGACTCACACCCAGGGTGTGAGATAGAAATAGGAGAGCCAAGCTGAGCATGTATGTCTTACTTTGCGTAACATGAATGACTAGAGAGTAAATCATTGAATATTGCTGTTGCACATACATTCATGTTTTGTCATTTTGGATTTACAGCAGTGGAATTGAATCATACACAGAGATCCACAGATGGTGTTAATGATCACCATAAGCATACTGGCATAGCCATACAGCTGCAGTACAAGCAGAACAATATAACCGACATGTGCAATTCTGTCTGCATTAATGTTCACAGGTCCAGCTACTTCTGCACAACACCTGAGAATGGCAGGCTATAACCAACATGTGCAATTCTGTCTGCATTAATGTTCACAGGTCCAGCTACTTCTGCACAACACCTGAGAATGGCAGGCTATAACCAACATGTGCAATTCTGTCTGCATTAATGTTCACAGGTCCAGCTACTTCTGTACAACACCTGAGAATGGCAGGCTATAACCACTATGTGCAATTCTGTCTGCATTAATGTTCACAGGTCCAGCTACTTCTGCACAACACCTGAGAATGGCAGGCTATAACCAACATGTGCAATTCTGTCTGCATTAATGTTCACGGGTCCAGCTACTGCTGCACAACACCTGAGAATGGCAGACTATAATCAACATGTGCAATTCTGTCTGCATTAATGTTCACGGGTCCAGCTACTTCTGCACAACACCTGAGAATGGCAGGCTATAACCAACATGTGCAATTCTGTCTGCATTAATGTTCACAGGTCCAGCTACTTCTGCACAACACCAAAGAATGGCAGGCTATAACTAACGTGCAATTCTGTCTGCATTAATGTTCACAGGTCCAGCTACTACTGCACAACACTTGAGAATGGCAGGCTATAACCAACATGTGCAATTCTGTCTGCATTAATGTTCACAGGTCCAGCTACTTCTGCACAACACCTGAGAATGGCAGGCTATAACCAACATGTGCAACTCTGTCTGCATTAATGTTCACAGGTCCAGCTACTTCTGCACAACACCTGAGAATGGCAGGCTATAACCAACATGTGCAATTCTGTCTGCATTAATGTTCACAGGTCCATTTACTTCTGCACAACACCTGAGAATGGCAGGCTATAACCAACATGTGCAATTCTGTCTGTATTAATGTTCACAGGTCCAGCTACTTCTGCACAACACCTGAGAATGGCAGGATATAACCAACATATGCAATTCTGTCTGCATTAATGTTCACAGGTCCAGCTACTTCTGCACAACACCTGAGAATGGCAAGCTATAATCAACATGTGCAATTCTGTCTGCATTAATGTTCACAAGTCCAGCTGCTTCTGCACAACACCTGAGAATGGCAGGCTATAATCAACATGTGCAATTCTGTCTGCATTAATGTTCACAAGTCCAGCTACTTCTGCACAACACCTGAGAATGGCAAGCTATAACCAACATGTGCAATTCTGTCTGCATTAATGTTCACAGGTCCAGCTACTTCTGCACAACACCTGAGAATGGCAGGCTATAATCAACATGTGCAATTATGTCTGCATTAATGTTCACAAGTCCAGCTACTTCTGCACAACACCTGAGAATGGCAGGCTATAACCAACATGTGCAATTCTGTCTGCATTAATGTTCACAGGTCCAGCTACTTCTGTACAACACCTGAGAATGGCAGGCTATAACCACTATGTGCAATTCTGTCTGCATTAATGTTCACAGGTCCAGCTACTTCTGCACAACACCTGAGAATGGCAGGCTATAACCAACATGTGCAATTCTGTCTGCATTAATGTTCACAGGTCCAGCTACTTCTGTACAACACCTGAGAATGGCAGGCTATAACCACTATGTGCAATTCTGTCTGCATTAATGTTCACAGGTCCAGCTACTTCTGCACAACACCTGAGAATGGCAGGCTATAACCAACATGTGCAATTCTGTCTGCATTAATGTTCACGGGTCCAGCTACTGCTGCACAACACCTGAGAATGGCAGGCTATAATCAACATGTGCAATTCTGTCTGCATTAATGTTCACGGGTCCAGCTACTTCTGCACAACACCTGAGAATGGCAGGCTATAACTAACGTGCAATTCTGTCTGCATTAATGTTCACAGGTCCAGCTACTACTGCACAACACCTGAGAATGGCAGGCTATAACCAACATGTGCAATTCTGTCTGCATTAATGTTCACAGGTCCAGCTACTTCTGCACAACACCTGAGAATGGCAGGCTATAACCAACATGTGCAACTCTGTCTGCATTAATGTTCACAGGTCCAGCTACTTCTGCACAACACCTGAGAATGGCAGGCTATAACCAACATGTGCAATTCTGTCTGCATTAATGTTCACAGGTCCATTTACTTCTGCACAACACCTGAGAATGGCAGGCTATAACCAACATGTGCAATTCTGTCTGTATTAATGTTCACAGGTCCAGCTACTTCTGCACAACACCTGAGAATGGCAGGATATAACCAACATATGCAATTCTGTCTGCATTAATGTTCACAGGTCCAGCTACTTCTGCACAACACCTGAGAATGGCAAGCTATAATCAACATGTGCAATTCTGTCTGCATTAATGTTCACAAGTCCAGCTGCTTCTGCACAACACCTGAGAATGGCAGGCTATAATCAACATGTGCAATTCTGTCTGCATTAATGTTCACAAGTCCAGCTACTTCTGCACAACACCTGAGAATGGCAAGCTATAACCAACATGTGCAATTCTGTCTGCATTAATGTTCACAGGTCCAGCTACTTCTGCACAACACCTGAGAATGGCAGGCTTTTGCCGCCATAGAGAACTGCTGAAACCACTACCTGTTATTGCCTCATCCTCATGTCATGGCACTGCTGTTTACTGTTATCATATTGATAGTTCCCTAACATTGTACATTACAGGTGCATCCAGAGTGGGCACAAGCCATACAGGTATAAGTACAGACAGACCAGGTATTTTACCACAACTGGTTCATAGGTTGCAGTACTTCATAGCAGACCTGTGATACGTGACATTAATGTCACAGTTTTTCTACACAGAGACATCTGGGCAGCAGGTGCAATGTACAACACACGAGTATCTGCAGTCCCTGTTACCATATCATATGTGTCATTCTGTCAGTATTCCATTGCCTGTATACATAGCTATGTTGTCTTTCTCTTTACCTTACCACTGCAGGATCCATAGTATAGCACATGAATTCAGCAGGAGTTTGTCACTGGTATGCTATGACCTATCTTTCATATATGTCACTGCTATTACTCCTGCTGCTGTCCTCCTTTATTATCTGTATGTCTCAATACTGTTCCAATGGTTGATGCCGGCAATGATGTGACTGTTTCCCCTAAAACAGTTGAAGTTCATCCCTCTACTAATGCATCATCTTCCCATGAGGACTTGTCAGGTGTGTGTTATATCTTTATTCATCACATATGTCATCTATGTTGAATATGTAACCTAATTTTCAACTCCCTGCTATGTAGATTCTGTGAGCCATACACAGACAAGACCTAATGGTAAGTCAGCATTATGTGCAACACTGAAGTGAGATTTGTGTCCTGATTGGTGCCATCTGTTTCTTGTTTAGCACATAGTACTGCATATCTAACACTAGAGGAGGGGTTTCCAGCTCTGAAATTGTAATTTCATTAGCTGTTTTGGCCTGATTTCTATCCCTTTCAACTTTCTGTCATAAAAGCATGTGTTTTTGCGCATTTTTATCATCGTGCAACACCGCAGGACTATGGTTAAACTATTCCAGGTGCCAGAAAGTCTGCTCTTCAAATTTTCCTTAGAACTAGCTGATTTTTCAGTAGTAGCACTACAATCTGAACCCCTGTGACTAGCACTTGCTCTAGAACTTGCTGGAAAGCACTAGGAAGCCTGAAATTGATACAAGCACTCAACTCTCCTTGTCAATAAGGAAGAAATTAACTGTAGGCACTAAACAGCCTATAATTGCAAAGTACCTTGCAAAGGTAAGGGAAAACAGCTCTTGTACTTTACAAAAAAGCACCTAAACAGGCATGTCCAAGGGTCAGCTTCCCGTGATTTCTCTTGTCCTTCTGGTGAATCTGGGCATACTGGGGCAATGCAACAACCCTCTCCTCCTACCACCCAACATTACAACCTGCAAGAGATGCACTTACATAGCCAAATTGGAAGCAAAGCTCTCTACAGCCAAGATTGTGCTAGACAGTCAAGAGGAGAAGGTTAACATCTGCACTCCACCTCAAGCAACACATAGCCCTTCAAAACCGACACCATCAACACCCACACATAGCAAAACTAAACCCACATATGTGGAGGCCTTAACATTAACCTGCCCAAGCAACAAGGACTTCTGAATCTGAAACGCAAACAACCAGTCACAACCAAAGTGACACATAGCTGACAACACCAGTGTGCCACCCAAGAGCAGCCCCTAAGGCAAGACAATGTACCCAACACTTTAGTCATAGGTGACTCTATAGTCAGGCACACTGATGTCCCACTCATCAAGCTGAACAAGGAGAAAATTAGTCAGCTGCCTGTCGGGTGCCAGGATCCACCACATAATGCATGCACTCAAGTCACTCCCAACAATTACAAATAGGACACTGCCATTGCCATGTAGGAGTGAATGACTGGGACATACCTCCCTGGACTACATGAAAAGAGGCATGGACACACTCTCAGATCATGTGGCCCAGGCAGGTAAGACCCTAGCCCTGAGTAGCATCCTGCCTTTGCCCAGAATGATACAACAGTATAAGGACAAAATGATTGACTTCAACAATTGGCTAAGCTTCTGGTGCCATTCAAAGGGGATCCAGTATCTGTCTGCCTGGGAACACATGATTGACAAACCACAATGCTTTGCCAGAGATGGTCTGCACCTGTCACCCATGGAATTCAGGTTACTGGGTAAAGCTCTTGCCACCCCTATAGTGCCTTTTTTAGAAAAGGATCAAAGGACAAAGCCACCACCTTAACAGATATAAGCATGCAAAATCCGAAGGTAATGCTACTCAATGCTAGAAGTCTAAATCTCAAAATGCACTCTCTCGAGGCACTCCTAAAAATGGAGAACACTGATATCTGTGCAGTAACTGAGACCTGGTTCAAGGCTCCAGAGAACACCCCCTGCAATACCAGGCTACAACTCTTACCACACTTTTTGGCCACCAAACCAAGACCGAAACACTAAAGGTGGAGGAGTGTCCATATTCACCAAGGATATTCACACCTCCAGGCTAGTTGCCTAACACAATGCATCTGAAATTCTCCAGGTGCAACTAACACTAGGTAAGACTGCAATCCAAATTGTAGCTTGCTACAGATCCCCCACCATGCCCCAAGATTCTGACTACACATTTCTAAACATACTGGAAACTATTAAGATACAACCAAACACCCTAATACTGGATGATTTCTACTACACTGCCATTAACTGGGAAAACTACTTGGGTACCAACACCTTTTCCCAACATTTCTTAGAATTCATAAATTCCAATGCCCTGGATCAACTAATCCATTGTCCCACCAGGGGCTCCAATATCCTAGACCTGGTCATTACCAATATGGGAGATAGATGCTCCACACCAGTGGTCACCCTTTCATTGGTCAGGTCTGACCATAAGCAAATCACCCTTGGCATCCACATCCCACCCCCCACCCCCCAGTAAGGAAACCTTCGTAAAAAAAATCCTCCAAAGCCAACTTCATGCTACTCAAATCAGAAGTGACAAACATCATGACCCCCATGCAGACAGGATCTGAAAGTTCGACTGCTGAATCCTGCAAAAAGGCACTGTATGAGCACATCCACCCGAGCATGAATCGTGCCATCGCAAACAGAACCAACATGCTCTCCTCCAAAAAAATGAAAGCAATCTGGTGGTCCCCTGCCATAAACAAATTATACAACAGAAGGAGGAAACTGTTGCATTAAAAAGGAAAATCCCAGGATGCAAAAAACTCCCTTACCAGCCTCAGTAAGAAGCTGAGATCCTTCATAAAATCCTCAAAAGCTAGTTACGAAAATAAAATTGCCAAAGATTAAAAAGACAACCACAAGGCATTCTATAGTTATGTCAACAATCTAAATGGTAATGCTCAGATCTGCTCTGAGCTACAACAGAATGGCATTAAATATACTGATTCCACAGATATTGCCAATATCCTGGCAGATCAATTTAGTGCCAACTTCTCCCCCCTCTCACCCCCTAAAGGGCCCATCTCAATACCAAAAGATTGCCGAATTACAATAATCATGGCCACAGAGGTATAAACTGCACTCTACAAAGCTAAGAATGCAGCATCCATGGGATCAGATGACATCCCGGGCTATGTACTACATGAACTACAAAATGAACCGGCACCTCACCCAAGTGTCATGTGTAATCATAGCCTCACCTCAGGATTCATGCCCACAGAGTGGCGCACAGCTACAGGTATCCAACTCCACAAGGGGGGATCCACCTTGGATCCCAGGAACTACTGTCCCATCAGTCTGACGAGTCTGCTCTGCAAGGGCATGGAATGTATTATCATGGAACTTATAAACAAAGACATTGGCAACATTCAAACACAGGACCTCACTCAGTTTGGGTTCGTGAAGGGCCGATCTTGTCTCCTGAACCTGACTGACTTCTTTGAATCAGTCTCCAGAGCTGTGCACGAAGGTAAAGCAGTCTACACAGCCTATCTGGACCTTGCCAAGGGCTTTGACACCATCCCCTACTCTGGAATCATAGATAAACTTACTAAGCTGGGCATAAATCCTTATGTCACTCGATGGGTTGCCTTCTGGCTTACTGACAGAACCCACACTGTAAAAGTAGCTGACGCCAAATCCAGCTCCAGACAAGTAGAGTACCTCAGGGTTTAGTCCTGGGACCGCTCTTGTTTGGCATCTACTTCTCTGAAGTACAGGCCAACACTAAAGGATTCTGGCTAACAAAGTTTGCAGATGACTGCAAACTGGGAGCCATTATTGAATCCCAAAATGATGTGGATATTCTACAAAAGGCCTTACAGAAACAAATGCTTGGTGCCAGAGCCATGGGCTCAAGCTTAATTCCAAGAAATGTATAGTTATCACCTTTGGGAAAAAACATGTACCCATGAATTACCACATAGGTGGCAGTACACTAAACACCGAAAGTGTGATGAGAGACATAGGGACACAGGTGGACAGTGGTCTCACCTTCGATACCCACATCACCACAACAGTCAGGAAATCCTTCTATGTAGCACACCTCATCACTAAGGGCTTTTCATCCAGGAAAAGGAAGGTCATTGTCCCACTGTACTTATCCCTCATTAGGCCCATTATAAAGTATAATGCCCTGTTTGGTATGTAACTTACAAGACATCTGCAACAGCTGGAAAGGCCGCAGAAATAACTCACTAAAAGAATCACAGGCCTAAAGCAGATGCCATATGCTGACTGCCTAAAAAAACTCCAGCTATACTCTGTGGCATATCGTCTACTCAGAGGTGATCTCTTCTTAACATACAATGCCATGTCAAACCCTGAGCTGTTGGACATGCTCCACTTAAAGAAATCCCAATCCCTCAGAGCTACACACTCCAGGGATCTAAATCTTGTCATCACAATGAACAAAACATGCTGGAGGGATAGGTTCCTGACCCAGAGACTCCCCATACTCTGGAATAGACTGCCCATACATGTCAAGCAGAGCACCTCCGTGGTCCTCTTCAAAAGGTACCTTGATGATTGGATAGGAGATAGGGAATTCATACTGGGGATCATGTCAGTCGCCCTGCTAGACAGGGGTCCAAGGAAGTAAACATTATGGGAAGAAATATCCAGGGAATTGTTATGGCTAGGCTTCTATAGGGCATAGGGCCGATAGCCTAGTACCAGCCTATGAACATCAACTGCCTGTATCTTCCACTAGCTCATCCACTGATCCTGATGTGGGATCTGATATGTGTCAGTATGGTAGCATGGACCCTGAAACACAGGTCAGTGACATGGTGATACAGACTGGCCAAGATGGTGACAGTCATGTGGATGTGACTGTAGATTCTGATGTGGAAGGACATTTGTCTAGCCTTTCTGACAATAAGGGGACATGGAACATAAACCCCTACATCACAAGATGGGTTGCCAACTGGCTCACGGACAGAAGCCACATGGTGGGAGTTGTGGGAGCTAGATCCGTCTTTAAACCGGTTACAAGTGGTGTTCCACAGGGCTCAGTCCTAGGACCCCTCTTGTTCGGCATATACTTCTCAGAAGTACAGGCAAGCATAGGAGGACTATGGCTGACCAAGTTCACAGACGACTGCAAACTAGGGGCTATAATTGACTCTCCGTCTGACACAGACATCCTCCAAAAAGATCTCACCGAGACAGATACCTGGTTTCAAAATCATGGCCTCAAGCTAAATGCTAAAAAGTGCATAGTCATCCCCTTTGGAAAAAACAAAGTACCCACAAACTACCACATAGGTGGTAGTCCCTTAAATACGGAAGACGTAATAAGGGATCTGTGGACCCAAGTAGATAGTAATCTCACCTTTGATAATCACATTGCCAAAGTGGTTAGAAAATCCTTCTACGTGGCCCACCTAATCACAAAAGGGTTCACATCCAGATCTAAAGAGGTCATTGTGGCCCTCTACTCATCACTCATCAGACCCATCTTAGAGTACAATGCCCCATTTGGGATGTACCTTACAAGACACCTGCAACAGCTGGAAAGATCACAGAAGTACCTCACCAAGAGGATCAATGGCCTCAAATAGATGCCCTATGCAGCTCGACTGAAGAAACTCCAGTTATATTCGGTTGCATACCGCCTACTCAGAGGTGATCTCTGCCTGACATACAAGGCCATGTCCAACCCAGAATTGATGGACATGCTCCACCTAAAGAAAACTTTATCCCCTTGAGCCACACGTTCTAGGGATCTAAACCTCACCACAACAATAAATAAGACATGCTGGAGGGATAGATTTCTGTCCCAGAGACTTCCCATGCTTTGGAACAAGATCCCAATCTACATTAGGCAGAGCTTCTCGCTAACACTCTTCAAAAGAAACCTTGACGAGGTGATGGGAAACAGAAAGTTTACCTTGGGGATCACTTCAGTGGCTCTGCTGGACAGAGGCACAGGTAACTAATCAAAGGGGACGGCAAAAGCTAACACATTTTGGCTAGGCTTATAAATGCCTTTGGTCAGATAGCCTAGTACCCACCTATGAACCTATGGGATGGTGGGCAGGATGAGGCCTATGAACACCAGATCCATGTTGAGACTGCTGATGTTGACAGTTCCCCACAACACATTAATACTGCCCACTGCAATGACTTAGGAGTGCAGCTGATGTGCATTGGGACATGTCAGAGGATGTATGCCTACTCCTCCAGGCAAATTAACATTCCCAGCAACGTTATGGATCTGACATCCATGCACTTGCTCATGTCACAAACTGAATTGCACACTACTAGGTATGGTGTATTGATGACAGTAGCAGAGATGGTTTACCATCAAATGGTCAACAGTAACATGTTCGACAACCATCTCCTCGACCATGGTAGGAGCGACTGTCGAAATGTTGACATTCATTTGTACGTCCATTTAAAAGGATGTACATGGGCAGGGAGTTTCAGCATGCATTACAATGGAAGATTTCCACCTTAAGGTCGACAGAATTTGTCGACATTAATGTGTCGATCATACAACCTACTTCATATTAATGAGTTGACATTATCTGTCGTGGAAATTACAATTCGTGGACGTGATTTTCGTCCTTTTGATAATAAACCTAGTGGAGACACAGTAAGGTAATGGTATCACAGGCTGCACAGAATGTTATCTGTATTTCAGTCCATAGAATCCCTGGCCTCCACAGTACTAAAATACTGCCATAGTACAAGCAGAGTTCTGCATGCCCTAACTGTAGTTAACTGACTGCAAAATGGAAAAGGCAGCCCCCCTTTTTAGAAGAGTCAACCTCGTTCATCAGGCATCAATGGCTATACTTCAACATGCACACAATCTAGGTGCTGGACCATCTGCTGTTGGCCTGGCAGTCAGACCAGACAGTTAAGATGCAGTCATGCTCCTTCATCTCCACATGCTGGCATCAACCTATCAGTCTCTTTTCTAAAGCAACCTGGGCAAAGTTTTTTCATATGTGGTAGGGGTGACCAGACCATAGTGTGAGCCGTCAACATGGGTGTCCTAGACTAATAGTAACACACACAGTTGATCCACTTTGAAAGTGTCATTTTCACCCTGTGGTGATGATTCCTGTGCAGAACAATGAAAATGTAATCTGTGTTCTGTGTTCATTGACAAGTCTGATGCCATGAGAATCCAACAGTTTTACTAAATACAGCTGATTCCATGTACTACTTTACTTTATCTATTCTTTACAGTGATATATTTGTATTGTATTTACAACAGTTCTGCATTATGTCCTGAGTAGTTTGCTTTTTATAGTGGACAGACAGGAAAGTGTTGCACTGATATCTGTCTGTTATTGTGTGCCTTACACATATATACCAGTATGAGTCTGTATCCATAACTGTTGTCAGTTGTGCCCTGAGCTATTGATCTCTGTTATGATAAATTTGTATATGGTCATAATGTTATATGCTATGATTGTGTTATATCACATGCTCAGTGTGTACATTTACAGGGTAATTACCATTTAGATGCAATCAATGCTGCTGTGGTGGGGCAACACCTGAGCACTGATGTTTAATCTGTGCAGTTCTATACATGTGGCTTATTATGACTCAAAGTTGTGTGTCAGATGATGCTGTGTGCCTGGACCTGCACTTGTGGTCGCATCCTCCAATGCCTACCCCTGTGTCTTTGGCTTCCTATGCTCTTCTGCTCCTCCTCTAATACATGCAAGATGTCATCTTCAGATATCTGGAGTTCATGGAGTAGTTCACCTACACCTGCTGCTAAAAGCCCATCATGTGCTCTAGTTAGCATGTTATGTAGCATGGTGTACACCATTATCTGTGCTGCCTTTTTAAGTGGGTATTACTGTGCACACTGGATTTGTCCAGACATCTGAACTTAGCTTTCACCAAACACATGCTCTATGATATTTCTTGTTGCATGTACACTATGGTAGGCTTCCACTGCAAAATGTAATGGTTCATGGTATGGGGTCATTAGCCACTGCACAAGCGGATAACCAGAGTCACCTGTTGTGGGGAGTAAACATACATGTTCTCAGGACAGATATTGTTGGGAGGAATGTCCTTAGCTTACATCCTAACTGTACCCCCATACTTACCCAGTAGTAGTCCCTCAGGTATTTCACCTTGCTGGAATGCAGCCCTCAGAACACCTTCCCATCATATGGCAGCATCATATACATTTTCAGGGTGTGTTGCAATATGGTTTGTTATGCTGCCATCTGCTGTACACACACTGACAGTTCATGGATGGCCAGACCTTTCTGTTTATATTTCTGTTTGCTTCAGGATGTACTGGAGTCTTGCTAGGGATGTGGGTGCAATCTATTGTACCAAGTACATGGGGGAAGTTTGAGATCTTATAGAACTGGTGTATTACCATTCCCTGCTCCATGGGGTTGGATGGAAAGCATATGTAATCATCCACCTTACTGCACACTGATGCCAGGAATATTGCCAGGATATGACTAGCGACTGCCTGTGAAACTCTGATGGCATCCTGCATGTGTTTTTGGAATGTCCCAGATGTAAGTACACCCAGGCTGAGACTCACTTTGGTTTCAAGGGAGGTGGAGTTTCTTTGCAAGATCCACACAGACATGCTTGGGGCACACATGTTGCAGACAGTCTGCATTAGTTGTCTGTCTAGGCAGTACCTGTCAATTATTGTTGGTCTGACAACTGGTATAGTTGCAGCCTTGTTCTCAATCTAGCTGGCTGCCATCTAGGGAGCACAGCCACATCCAAAACCATGGCTTTTATTAACGCAGTCTAGTATAGTTCATTCACTGCAGGTTGAAAATTTCTTTAATATTTTTTGCAGTATTTTTATGGAATGCAATTGAATCTATAGTACCTTCCATTATTTGTGATGCCATATAGTATACACCAAGGTATTTTGGAAACAGTCAACATTGCAGTTTGTCACATTTAAGTTACATTGGGTGTGTGTGATGCATTTTGGAAACCGACAGGTGTGAGTAAAATCCCTTAATTATCCTGTGCTTACTAGTAGAGGGCTCTTACTGCTTTCAGTGTGGCTTCTGAAATCATGTTTGTATCTGCTGCACTCAAGTCTTCCTTCAGTTCCTTCAGCTTGCAGCACTGTTCACAAATAGCTTTTGGAATCCCTCTTGGATTATCAATGTGATGATATGATAGTGAAACTTCCTGAATGTCCATAGGTTGCAATTTTAATAGTCAAACTTTGAGCCCCTATATTTACACATGATTATATGTGACACCAAAAAATAATACCACACCACACTGATTGTAATGTTGAAGTACTTGGAAAATTTCACATGACAAGCTTGCATTTTTCTGAAAGCAGAAATAAAAGATACTGCTTTTTTATATGGAAACTGCTGACTGCTGAGTACCATATCTGCCAAAGACTATTTGGATAAAAATAGTGACATGAATGGCTTCTCTGAGAATCCTTGGCTTTTTTTCTTTCCATGCTTACATCTACAAGGATTGTTGGCAGTTATTCTGCACAATACGGTTGATAGTTGACCATGTCATCACTTTTCAAAGCATGTAACTTTGTCCATTCACATAAAAATACTTTAATTCTGAATTGCCAAGTTTTCCATGAAGTAATGTTTCAGTTATCTAGTTTTTGGTGACTGGTATTCAGTAAATCAAGTTTTCTTCACTATGTGCCTTACAGGACTAAACAGAACATTACATAGTCTTCTTACTGGTCTCTTATTTCACTGTGTTGCAATAAATATTTATTCTTTACATTTTCAAAATTCAACCCCCCTGTCGCTTTTTGTGTGTGTGTGTGTGTGTGTGTGTGTGTGTGTGTGTGTGCATATACATACACACATATGTACATATTTAGATGTGTGTGTATATATATATATATATATATACATATTTACACATGTACAAATACGTGCATATACATATATAAATTTATGCCATAATATTGAACTACTTTAATGAAATGCAAAATACTGAAGTGACTATGCCAAAAATGCATAATCCCAAAAGCTCACAATGATGAAACCCAATCTATGCAAATATATATATGAGTGTGTGTGTGTGTGTGTGTGTGTGTGTGTGTGTGTGTGCACAATAAAAATGTTAGCCTAAGAACAAGTGAAGCACCACACCTGGAGCACAAAAGATATATGTCCAGTAGGTATAAATTGAAACTGCAAACTTCATTTGTGACAGGAAATATAAAATAGAATACCATAACCTGTAGTTAAAATAAAAATATCCTTAGCTTCACTGCATGTCCACAAAAATATATGCATATTACAGTATGACCACAGAAATAACATACAACTGCTCAGATAACAGGGGCTCAATTCAATAACTGGCAAAAAAAGAAAAAGAAATGCACTGTCAACACGTAATACTTAATATAGGCAACAAGATGTACTCCATGCTCATACAATACAAATTGTAGATATCATTATATTCCCCCAGTGAGGCAAACTGAGTTACTCAGATGTTCCCAACAACAAACTACAAGTGAAGTTTGGCACAGATGAATTTGTCACGGGACTGTTTAATGTGGGATGGTGGGGGTGTTGGGTGGTGGCTGTGCTAGGTTATTTGGGTGGCTGAGAAGGGTTAGGAAATGGTTAAGTGAGTTGGGATTTGAAGGGAAGTGAGGTAGTGTGAGGGGTGTGGCTTGAAGGGTTTTTGAAAGGAAATCCAGAGTGAATAAGTGCATTTTGGTGTGGTCTTGTTGTTGCGGCAGGATCACTTCCCAGACGACCTGAGGTTCTGAGTAAGGTAGTCCTTGGATAGTTATAAGCAGTGAGGTGAGTACAGCTTTGTTGGGTTTTTAAGTATTCCATTATGAGGATATATAAGAAGGTTAAATGTAGTGTTAGGTTTGTTTCTGGTGTGGGGCTTGTTTTTCAGTTAATTGAGGCCGTGGTGGTGTCGCTTTTTTGAGTGAAATGGGTATTTTAAGTTCCTGGTTAAGTTATTAGGAAAATTTTGTGTATTTATTAACTTTCCCTGGGGGTCTAGTACTGCACCATCCCTAGGAAGAGTTTTGGTTTAAGTATTAGCTTTCCCTGGTGGGCTAGTGCGGCACTATACAAAGGAAGAGGTTTGTTTCTTATGAAGTGGTTTATTGTTTAATTATCTTTCCCTGGTAGGCTAGTGCTGCACCGTCTATAGGAAGATTTATGTGAGGTTTGTTTCACTAACTTTCCCAGTGGTCTAGTGCTGTGCCTTTAAATTTTTGTTACTGTTTAACTTTCCCTGGTGGTCTAGTGCTACTTGGTCCATAGAAGAGGTTTGTGGTAATTTGCGGGCTGGCTTTTGACCATTAACGGCCGAATGTGCATGCGCAATGGCGCCGGTAAGGCACTCAATGGATATTATCAAAAAAAAAAAAAAAAAAAAAGAAAGAAATCAGTAAATGGGATGGCTGTTTCAATTGATTTGTTTGTCAAGCAGTTAACCCCCTTGGCCTTTGTCCTTGAGGTCTAGTGTTGGCATGCGGTGGTAATTAACATGGCCATGTTGTTCCATGGTGGTCTAGTGTGTTTGTGTGGTGTTTGAGAGGGGGTAGTGTAAGAGGGTTGTATGGATGTTGGTTTTTCATTCCCTGGTGGTCTAGTGCTGGAGTATGGTGATTGTGTGGGATGGCTGTTTGGTTTCCTGGTGGTCTAGCGGTTTTGTTGCGTGGTATGGCTGATTCATTTTTCCCTGGTGATCTAGTGTAGGGTGCTTGTGTGGGATGGCTGTTTTGGTTGGTTTGTCTCCCTGGTGGTCTAGTGGTTTGTTGAATGGGATGGCTGTTTGATTTTTCCCCGGTGATCTAGTGCAGTCATGTGGTGGTGTGTGGTAATGTTGGAGTTCGGTTTCTTGATGCTTTGTATGGTTTCCTGGTGGTCTAGTGCTGAGGGGGAAGGTCAGAGCAGAGATGCTCTGTTTTCCCAGGCTTGTCGAGCTGTGTGGCTTTCTGTGCATGCGCGGTAGTGCGGGCAATCAATGATTGCTTTTTCTGATATAGATATATATATATACATATATTAAAAAACAAAAGGAGAGAGAATGGAGGTAATTTAGTTGATGGTGATGCTTGCTTAGATAGGAGAGATATGTGTGGTGATCTAGACAGCATTTAATTTAAAGATAGATGATGAGGCAAGGTTTTTTTTCTTTTCTTTTTTTCCTGGTATTTCAGAGGGACCTATCGTGATGGTGACTACAGTGTGTATGACTGGAGTTTGAATGGGTTTGGGGCAGAATAAGTAGTTATTGAGATTAACTTTATTGTTGTTGTTGTTGTGTCTTTCGGCTTTTCCCGGTTAGGGGTCGCCATAGCGGAAGTCCAGTCCGCTAATGATTGGTAGTTGATTTTTACATGCTGAGTTACCAGCCCTGACACACAACCTTCAATGAAGGTATGCCCATTCACGCATGTCTCCACGCAGAAGATGCTCTAGCTGAGAATCGAACCGGGCAGCATCTTACTGTGAGGCGACAACGCTACTGCAGCACCACCATGCCAAGTTTCTTATTTGTCATTAACTTCTGGCTGAGGTACCAGCAACTAACACGCAGGGTGTGATCACTCATAAGAAGTGGCAGATGACTACAACCCAGGCATCCAGGGTGAAGAAAGCCAAGCAGACAGCATCGACAATGAAGGCTACAGAGGTGATGATGCACCCTGTATCAGCTGCAGGTAATAAGTCATCAAGCTTGGAAGGGGTGAGGAGGCTGGAGCAGGTGCAGTAGGGGGCAGTGAGGATGTACATAGGGGGCTACTGAGTAGCAGTTTGGAGGCTTTAGCCGATTGTGGAGGGGTTTTTGAGGATACCCTGTCCTTGTTAGATCAGGAGATAGGGCCAGATGTCCATGAGGTAGGGTCTGATTTTGGATTACAGCCGGGGGATTGGTTGACATCACAGGCCCTACGGCAGGAAGGGGCTCCCATTTTATTGACCCTGCACATATTTCTGTTAGTAAAGGAGAAGATTTGGAAAGGGGAGTTCGTCAATATTTTTGAATTGATTGATGCAGATGGGGTTCAGCGGTTGACAGAAGCAGAGATGGCTAAATGGGAAGGACCTCTTGGCTGCATTGGCTGAGATAGGTCACAAAAAGGTAGGGAGGTTATGGGCTAAGACATGGGATAATTCGGTCCTAGGTTTCATTTATTATATGGCAGTGTGTTTGGAAAGGGACTCTTCATTGGCTCTTCCTCTTTTGGCTTATTTTTTTTTTTTTTTAACTATTAGGGAAGTGCATAAGTTGAAGCCTCGTTATGCATGGTTATGGTATGATCAGAAATTTCGCAAGTGTAAAGCAGTAGATAAATCTATGCATTGGGAGGTCAGACATCTGGACATTTGGCTGTGCACCTTGATGGATATGAGTGGAGAGGGTAGCATATTTTCTCAGGCATCTGAGGGAAGTGCAAAGATATGTCGGGCTTTTAATGCTGGTAGGTGTTCCTGGGTGGGTTGTAGATTTGCTCATATTTGCTCGAAGTGTATGGGGGCATATGCATTTACACAATGTGGAGGGGGGGGTCAGGCACCACACTTTGGGGGTATAAGAGGTTGGAATATTTCCATTCAGAGTTGCTATGTGGGCGTAGTCGGGCTAATTTTTGGGGCCAAAGGGAGGGTCATTTTGGGGAGGTAGAGGGAGTCTTGTGGAACCATTCACCTATTAAGATGAATGTATTGAAGTAGTTACTGAAGCATTATCCGCTGCTGGTGGTAGCGGGGGAGTTCATAGAAGGTTTTTCCAAAGGGTTTTTAATTAAGTCTGCATTGGTGGTGGGCAGGAAGGTGGGGAGAAATTTGAGGTCTGTCAAGGGGAGGGAGGTGATTTTGCAATAGTTCATTGACAAAGTGTGTCAGGCTGGGAGGGGTGTTAGGTCCTTTTTGTTACTCTCCTTTCCCTAACTTTAAGGTGTCACCCTTAGGTTTGGTTCCAAAGAAAAAGCAGGGTGAATTTTGCTTAATTCATCATTTATCGTATCCTGCAGATGAGTCAGTGAATGATTTCATTCCCAGTGAAGAGGCTAGAGTAATGTATTCATCTTTGGATGATGCAGTTCGGGTCATTAGGAGTTTCAGGGACCCTTGGTTAGTTAAAGTAGATATTGAGTCAGCTTTTCATTTGCTACCTGTGAGGGAGGAGGATTGGCCATTATTAGGCATGGTGGTAGGGGGCAACTTTTATTTTGACACTGCTATGCCTATGGGATGTGTGGTGGCATGTGCTACTTTCGAGAAGTTTAGCTCAGCATTGCACTGGATATGGCAGCAGGAGGTGGGGGATCAACAAGCTGTACACTATTCAGATGATTTTTTTATTGGTGGGGGAAGGTAGGCAAAGGGCGCAGGTAGCTATGGAAGAGTTTGTAGGGATGTGTGAGGCATTGGGGTACCTTTGGCTAAGCATAAGTTGGAGGGCCCAGCGAGGGCCTTGGAATTTTTGGGGTTGACAGTAGATGCAGAGCAGGGTTTCTTTTGCTTGCCTCAAGGTAACATGGTTAGGTTGCGGGCTAAGATCATTTGGGTGAAGTCTAGGCCTAAGGTTTAGGTGAAGGATGTCATGGAATTGTTGGGTTTACTGAACTTCATGTGCAGGATGGTGCATCAGAGGTGGAAGTTTTGTCAGTCTGTGGCATTTTTGTTGAAAGGATGCAAGAGTAAGCACCACAGAGTACGGATCAGTAAGTTGGCATGATAGGATTTAGATTTTGTGGATGGAATTTTTACAACATTTTAATGGGATTTCATTTTGGCAGTTGGATTGGGTTGCACAAGTAGAACTGCAGTTGTTTACTGATGCAGCTGGGGGGGGTCAGGAATGGGTGCTTTCTTTGTGGGTCAATGGTTTTCTGTACCATGGCTGGAGCACTGGTCAGAGGAGTTGAAACGGGATGTTGCCTTTTTGGAGTTGATGCCAATCTGGGCGGCTTCGGTGGTATAGCAGGATCATTTGAAGGGGCAGAGGGTGGTATTCCATTCAGATAATTCTGCAGTGGTGAGAGTACTGCAGATAAAAATGTCTAAAGCAACTCACTTGTTATTTATTCTTAGGAAATTGGTGTAGCATAGCTTGCTGATGAACTTTTCTTTTACAGGGTTGCATGCACAGGCGGTTTCAAATGAGATAGTTGATAGTTTGTCTCGTTTTCAGTTCTGCAGGTGGCTCTGGAAGCGGTTTTCAACAGTCAGTGGTCCCACCCAGCATTTAGCAGATTGGGCAATAGTAATTGGCAAGTTGGTGCAACAATCATGGGGGGCATCCACGAGATGAGCCGAAGGTAGGGCATTGCTTGAATTTGACAAATGTTTGCAGCAGTTATCTGATGAGGACTGCGTGTGGTCTGAGAATTTACTATTATGTTATCTAGCCATGTTGAAGGGGCAGGGAAGGGCAGTGCGAACGGTGAGGGTGGCCTTAGCAGCCATTGCTGTGTATACTCGGTTGGTTGGATTAAAGGATTTCACTAGGTCATGGGTGCATGAGTAGAGTGTTAAAATGGTGGCCCAGAGTTGAAGGGAGCAGTCCGAATAGGAGATGGCCTGTTAAGAAAAGTATTTTAAGAATGTTATTAAAGGGTTTGGGTAAAGTGTGTGGGTGTTTGGATGAGTATGTGTTGTGGTGTACAGTTAGTGTTTGGATGTATTGCAGTGTGCTTTGTGTGTCAGAGTTATTGGGTTCGTTGGTATGGGAGGATGTACTGATATTACCTAGGGTGGTGCATATTAGATTGCACTCCTCGAAGACAGCTCAGGAGGGGCTTGAGTCACCCATTGTTTTGGAGGAGGCTGGGGTAGCTTGGAGATGTCCCATAGTTTGGGGAAGAAAGTTGTGTGGAGCTCGGAAGGGTAGAATTCAAGAGTTGTTTTTTTCAGCAGTGAGTGGTAAAGTATTGACAGGCGAGCAATTGAATGTGGTTATGAGACGGGCGCTTTGGAGTGTGAGTTTGCAAGGGGATAAGTTTTCTTCATATTCCTTTCAGATGGGTAGGGCATCTGAACTGGCTAAGGAAGGTAGGTCAGTGGAAGTAATCAAAAGGGTGGGTCGGTGGACATCCAATGCCTTTTTGAATTATATTAAGGAGTTTGTAGAGGCTTTATTTTCATTTCTTTTTTCTCTCTTTCTCTTCTCTTAGATCAGAGATGGATCATCATTTTGGGCCATTCCTTTATATTCTGGTCTGCTAAGAGTGCGGAGGTTAGACCCAATGGCATAAATCTGGGTTTTGATCATTTTGGCTTAAAAATCATTTGGCATGGTGTTAAAGGGCTAAGGTGGAGTCAAATACTGCAAGAATTTAATGGATTGCAGGTTAAGTGGGTGTTGCCTCAGGTGTTAGTAATTCATTCAGGTAGTAATGACTTAGGCAGGGTAGTGAAGAGGCAGTTGGTTTGTGAAGTTCATGAGGACATTTTATCATTACGGAGGATGTATCCGGGGATGGTTTTTATCTGGTCAGAGATTATTCCTCGGTTGGTATGGAAAGGGGCACGGAATTTTGCCGCCATGGAGAAGGCTCGCAGATATGTCAATATTAAGTTGGCAAAATATTTGGGAGAAACTGGGGTACATATGGTCCAGCATGTAGAGTTTGACAGTAAGGATCCAGTGTGGTATAGGCCAAATGGTGTTCACCTCAATGATTTTGGTTTGGATTTATTTAACCTTAATTTAGATTTGATGGTGGAGGATCTTGTGAAGAAAGGTACTGTTTGAGAGGGAATAGCCCTTTAAGGGCTGGTGGGCAGAGAAGAGGGTTAGGCCTTCTGTTCCCCCTCTACAGGATGGTGGATGGAAAATTGGTATTTGTGAGGAATTAAGGTGAGTGGGGATGCTGCCTTTGTTGTTTATCCAAGGTGAGCGGGTACGCTGCCTTTGTCTTTAGTTATTGTATATATATATGGGTGAGTGGGGACACTGCTTGTATGTTGATTTGATTGATGTTTGATACAGTTTTTTTGCTGTTTCATTAGCTAACTGTATTCAAGAGGTAAGTGGGAATGCTGCCCTTATGTCTTTTGTGTCTTATGTTACAATAAAGTTATGTTATTAAGCAATTATTTCACAATAAAGGTCGTCAAACGTCTGTGGGTGTTTGTGTATTTATTAGGACCATGACAAGTGAAGTTTGGCATAGACAAATTTGTCATGGGACTGTTTAATGTGGGATGGGGGGTGCTGGGTGGTGGCTGTGCTAGGTTATTTGGTGGCTGAGAAGGGTAAGAAAGGGTTAAGTGACTTGAGATTTGAAAGGAAGTGAGGTAGTGTGAGGGGTGTGGCTTGAAGGGTTTTTGAAAGGAAATCCAGAGTGAATAAGCAGATTTTGGTGTGGTCTTGTTGCCCTCCCTACCTGACCCAATTGATTTTGGTTTGAGGTTTGTTGGGCGGAGAAGAGGGTCAGGCCTGACCCTCTTCTGTCCCCCCTCTACAGGATGGTGGATGGAAAATTGGCATTTGTGAGAAATTTAGGTGAGCAAGGACATTGCCTTTGTTGTTTATCCAAGGTGAGCGGGTATGCTGCCTTTGCCTTTAGTTATTGTATATATGGGTGAGCGGGGACGCTGCCTGTATGTCGATTTGATTGATGTTTGATACAGTTTTGTTGTTAAAAGACTGACAGATATTTAATGTTTAGTTTCATTTTATTAGGACATGAGTGGTAGAAATAAGTCAGTTATAAGTAACCTCAATCTACATTTTGCGCCTCCTCAAAAAATGTTATTCCTGAATAGATTTACTTTCACAGATGTGCTTAAGCTAAGGTAGATGTGGATGCTTTTATCAGTACTTTTATGAGCTGACAATTGTATATTTCTTCTTCTTTCTCTTGATAGAATGCTGATTGGCCTCACTGATATGTGTCTCAAAAATGTCAAATGGATGCGAAATTAGCTTTGTAAAAGGCAATTCAGATTATTAAAGAGGCTTAACTAGTAATAAAGAAAGAAATGCTAATATGAGAACAGAAAATGTCTGAGATCAAATAACAAATGGCAAACATACTATATGCGATACTGAACACTGAAAATGTGCATAATAAACAGAGTAATAGCAGTTTTGGAAATTCATGAGATGTAATGTTTCACTTATTGATTTAGGGCAATGTGCTGCTAAATGCATATGGTGTAAGAAATGCTAGAAGCGGGTTCATTTTGCAATTGTCTTTAAAACTAACCTAATAAATGTAGTAGACAGAGAGGAAAAAAAAGAAAAACAAAGCAAAGGGAATTGTTCAGAAAACAGGTTTCATGGGTTCAGTGTCTGTTGTGCCAAATATTGAAAGTGACTGGTAAGTAAAACTACCAATACGTGAAACCTCAGTAAGTTTTAAAATATCATATGATCCAGAAAATAAGCTACAAGAACCATCGTTCCACTTTAATAAATGAATAAATAAAAAACTGTCCGAAGAAGCACACTTGGGGAATGAAAGCACTATTTTGTTTTTATGTATTTATTATTATTTGTAAATTGTTATAGTTACAATATTAGAATCAGTGATTTTCTTGGTAATAGGTTTTACATGCTAGTGTATGTTACTTATAGAAGGATCATGAAATGTGCACAGTTGCATGAAACACATTCAGAAATACCTATCCCTGCAGCCAAATTCAAATGCATAAGATGATTTCCAGGAATGACTGAGAGGAAATGACACAAACATGAGTTTTGGATCCATGTGGCAGAAGGAAGTAACCTGCTCAGCCATTCAAGTTTGGAATGCTTGCCAGAATAAACAAAGTCAATGTAGATGATGTTGGAGAAGCTCAACTGCTTAGCTGTGAGCAAGTTAGGATAACGCTGAAGGCAGATATTGTCCTGTATGACTTGACCACAGCCTGACTTTTACCATTTCTTCACCCTCTAAGGCAGAGATAGAACTCAATTTCACTTTATTCATCTGCTTTTACTGTATTTGTGTTTCTTCCTACTTTATTGCATTTATTCTGCTGCACTTATTACTGCTTATTAGTAGCCTGATTAAATTGTAACTGTTATTATAAGCCTTTGGTTGAAGCATTTGGGCTTCAGACCAGTTGTTTTACATTAAGAAGGTTTGTGGTCTGCACTGTTGTGGCAGGACATGTAGCTTATATCCTTCTAAGTTGGGAGCTGCTGATTGAAGGCTTGGTGTCTGTTATTCTAAAGGTGTATTAGTTCTGGTTTAAGCACTTGGGCTTCAGGCCAGTTATTTTACATTAAGAAGGTGTGGTATGCACTCTTGTGGGAGGAGAGGGTAGAGTCTGCCCTTCTGAGTTGGAAGTTTCTGGTTGAAGGCTTATTGTGCCTGCTTATATGAACTGTTTCTTTCTGAAATTGGTACGCCTTGTTTGCTGTAGCATAGACTAAATTCAGACCTGCTGAATCTAGCTTTGTTTGTATAACTTGAGCACTAATCCAGACCATCTTTTTTTGGAGAAGGTTCCCCTGCACCCTAGTGGCAGGAGTATGTAGTTAGAACTTGTCTGATGAAAGACTGCTGGAATGGGGCTAAGTTTTTAGCTTTTTATTCGTTAATTGGTTTAAATCAGTTTGCTCATTAGCTACTGTTATATTTTTTAAAAAAAACTTACTTTATGCATCGCCGCATAGCTAGGGTTAAACTATTCTCAGTGCCATTAAGTCTGCTCTTCAATTTTTCCCTTAGAACTAGCAGTTTATTTTTAGTTTTAGCACTCAAATATGTTTCTTTGAGCTCAGCACTTGCTCAGAACTCATTGTAAGCACTAAATAAGCTACAAATTACTACAGCACTCAACTTTCCTCACTTGTCTAGAGGAAAACATGTTTTAGTACTTAATAAATAAGCAGCTATCCAGGCATGTCCAAGAGTCAGCTCCTGGTGTTTTCTCCTGTCTACCTGATGAATCTGGGCATTTTGGGGCAATGCAGAAATTGCCTCATGTAGACAGACAACCCTCTCCTCCAACCACCCAACACTACAACCTGTGAAAGATGCACTTATATAGCCAAACTGTAAGCAAAGCTCTCTTCACCCAAGACTGGACTGAACAATCAAGAAGAGAAGGTAAACACTTGCACCACACCACGCTCATCATATAGTCCCTCAAAACCTACACCACCAAAACACACACATAGCAACACAAAACACACAGCTACATTCATGTAGGCTCTCAATAAAAATCTGCTCTAGCAATAGAGACCTACAATGCAGAAACGCAAGCAGCCTCCACCCCCCCCAACACAACCGAAATGACACATAGCCCACAAACTCAGTTCGACACTCAACCACAGCCAATAAGGCATAACAATGTACCCAACACTCTAGTCATAGGTGACTCTATAGTTAGGCACACTGATGTTCCACTCACCAGGCTAAACAAGAAGAAAGTTACTGTCAGCTGCCTGTCGGGTACCAGGATCCACCACATAATGCACGCACTGAGGTCACTCCATAACAAGTACAAATATGACTCTGTCATTGTCCATGTTGGTGTGAATGACCTGAGACATACCTCCCTGGACTACATGAAAAGAGACATGGAGGAGCTCTCCGATTTTGTAGCCCAGGCAGGTATGACCCTAGCCTTGAGTAGCATCCTGCCATCACTCAGAATGATACCACAGTACAAGGACAAAATGATTGACTTCAGCAATTGGCTAAGCTTCTGGTGTCATTCTAAGGGGATCCAGTATCTGTCTGCCTGGGATGACATGATCGATAGACCACAATGCTTTGCCAATGATGGCCTGCCCCTGTTGCCCTTGTGATTCCTGATGCAGGCTATGGCTCTTGCCACCACCATAGTGCCCTTTTAGGCAAGGTTCAATTGACAAATTCACTACCATAACAGGTACAAGAAAGCAAAATCTGAGGGTAATGCTACTCAATGTTAGAAGTCTAAACCTCAAAATGCATTCACTCGAGGCAATCCTTAAAATGGAGAACATCGACATCTTTGCAGTGACAGATACCTGGTTCAAGGCTCCAGAAAGCACCCCTGCATTACCAGGCTATAGTTCATACCACACCTTTTGGCCACCTAACCTGGAGCGAAACACTAAAGGCAGAGGTGTGTCCATATTCATTAAGGATATCCAGGTGTGGCCACCTAACCTGGAGTGAAACACTAAAGGCAGAGGTGTGTCCATATTCATTAAGGATATCCACACCTCCAGGCTAGTTGCTCAGCATAATGCATCCAAGATTATCCAAGTGCAACTAACTCTGGGCAAGACCGCAATCCAAATTGTAACTTGCTACAGATCCCCCACCATGCCCCAGGATTTCCACTCCTCATTTCTTGATACACTGGAAAATATTAGAGTACAACCCAACATCCTAATAATGGGCGATTTCAACTACCCCACCATTAACTGGGAAAACTACACATGTACCAACTCTTTTGCTCGTTTTCTGGAACTCATAAATTCCAACACCTTGGATAAACTTATCCACACCCTCACCAGGGGCAGCAATATCCTAGACCTGGTCATTACCAACATGGGCGACTGGTGTTCCACACCAGAGGTTAATTCCTCATTGGTCCAATTTAACCACACGCTAATCACCCCAGACATCCACATCCCGGCCCCAACCCCCCCCCCCCCATTAGGGAAACCACAGTAAAAAATTTCTCCAAAGTCAACTTCACGCTTAAGATAGTAGTGGCAAACTTCACGACACCTATGCAGACGGACAATAGAGGTACGACTGCTGAATCCTACAAAAATGCACTTTATAAGCACTTACACGAGTGCATGAATCATGCTATCCCTAACAGAACCAAGATGCTATCCTCCAAAAAAAGAAGCCAATCTGGTGGTCCCCTGCCATAAACAAACTCTACAACAGATGAAAGAAACTGTTGCAGAAATAGTAAAATCCCATGATTGGAGGAACTCCCTGGTCAGCCTCAGTAAGAAGCTGAGATCCCTCATAAAATCCTCCAAAGCTAGTTACGAAAACAAAATCACCACTGATTCTAAAGACAACCACAAAGCATTCTATAGCTAGGTCAAGAATCTCAATGGCAACACTCAAATCTGCTCTGAGTTACAGCAGAATGGCACTAAATATGCAGAACCAACTGATATTGTCAACATCCTGGAAGATATGTTCAGTGCTAACTTTACCCCCCTCTCACCCCCTAAAGGGCCCATCTCTATATATATACCAGAAGAATGCAAAGTTCCTGTAAGCATGGCTGCAGAGGTAAAATCCACACTCTCCAAAGCCAAGAACAGCATCCATGGGACCTGGCAACATCCCAGGCTGTGTTCTGCATGAACTACAGAATGAACTGGCATCCCACTTGAGCATCATGTTCAATCATAGCCTTACCTCAGGCTTTGTGCCCAGTGAATGGTGCACAATGACGGTTATCCCACTCCACAAAGGGGTAGCCACCACCGACCCCGGCAACTATCACCCCATTAGTCCAATGAGCCTGGTCTGCAAGCCTATGGAACGTATCATCATGGAACTCTGGACCCCATCCAGTTCGTGTTTGTAAAAGGCAGATCATGTCTCCTACACCTGACAGACTTCTTTGAAGCAGTCACCAAAGCCGTAAACAAGGGTAAGGTGGTTCACATAGCCTATCTAGATCTCACCAAGGCTTTTGACACCATCCCCCACTCTAGAATTATAGATAAACTCACTAAACTAGGTATAAATCCCTATGTCACAAGATGGGTTGCCAACTGGCTCATTGAGAGAACCCACACTGTGAAAGTAGCAGACTCCAAATCCAGCTTCAAACCAGTGACAAGTGGACTACCACAGGGTTCAGTCCTGGGTCCCCTCCTGTTTGGTATCTACATTTCTGAAGTACAGGCGAACACAGAAGGTCTTTGGCTAATGAAGTTCACAGATGAATGCAAACAAGGAGCCATAATCAAAACTCCTAACGATGTGGACATCCTACAAAAGGGCCTCACTGAGACAGATGCCTGGTGTCAAAGCCATGGCCTCAAGCTCAATGCCATAAAGTGCATTGTCATCCCCTTTGGTAAAATCTCTGTACCCATGAGCTACCACATAGGTGGTAGTCTACTTAACACTGAAAATGTGATAAGAGACCTTGGGACACAGGTGGACAGTAGTCTCTCATTTGCTAATCACATCACCACAGTAGTCAAGAAATAATTTTACATGGCACACCTCATCACAAAAGGTTTCTCATCCAGGAAAAAAGAGGTCATTGTTCCCCTCTACTCATCACTCATTAGACCCATTATAGAGTACAATGCCCCTTTTGGTATGTACCTCACAAGACATCTACAACTGGAAAGGCCACAGAAATACCTTACAAAGAGGATTGCCAGCCTCAAACAGGTGTCCTACATAGACGGTCTTTACTCCGTCGAATATCGTCAACTCAGAGGTGATCTCTGCCTAACATACAAAGCTATGTCAAACCCAGAGCTGTTGGACATGATAAAGAAATCCCAATCCCTCCAAGCTACATGCTCTAGGGACCTAAACCTTGTCACAAAATAAACAGAACTTGCTAGAGGGATAGATTTCTGTCCCAGAGACTTCCCATACTCTGGAACAAACTACCTATCTATATCAAACAAAGCTCCTCATTAGCACTCTAAGAAAAATCTTGATGACTGGATGGGAAATAGGAAATTCACCCCAGGGATCACCTCTGTGGATCTGCTCGACAGGGGCACAGGAAAATATTTTTTTGGTTGGCAAAATCCAGTGTACCTTTTTGGCTAAGCTTATATAGGCCCTAGGGCCAATAGCCTAGTAACTACCTATGAACTGTACGTAAACACTAGGTATGCTCGAAAGTGTTAACTCAGCTTACTAAATAGAATGAACCATTGGTAAAGACTATTCAAAATAATGGCAATATAAGGATATGTGTTGATTTAAAAAAAAATAAGTGTGTCATCCTGAGGAAAGGGTTCATATTACCTACTCTTGAAGATACTGCACCTAACTGGCTGGTATCAGAATGATCTCCACATTTTAGCAGATACCTACAGTGGCAAATGGTTAAAAGGTAGCAACCTTTATTGAACCAAAACCTTGAAACCATTTTAATGGACTTCCATTTGGTATAGTTTTAGTGTCTGAAATATTTCAATCTGAAATGAACAGTATACTGAAATTACACAAAGCTGAATATGCTGTTGTAGATGATATACTAATATACTAGTATTTTGTACTAAAAGAGAAACATTAACAACATGTTAGGTAAAGCACTCTAAATCATTATAACTTAGGTTTGAAGATGATCCGAGACAAAGATAGCTTTGGTAAGTCCATGCTTGTAAAATAAGACCCAATATAAGTAAGGACAAAGCTAAAGCTGAGCTGAAAGGCTGACCCCATGTAACTGTGCTAGCTAGGCCATAAATATGATAAATTTCTTGAGCAAGTTATTTATTTATTTATTTATTTATTTAACATTTGTTTACCGGGATTGTCTTGTCTGGACAACAGTGTCCATTTTCAGTGGAGGCCCAAAGAGAAAACTCCAGCAAAGTCCATTTTAACTAATGCATGTCTAGTACAACAAATAAAAAGTTTACTTTACAGCTTATATTTATCTCCTTCAGTCTAGCAGAGCTCAGTAAAGCACTTTATATACATAGGAGATTAATTAACAAAAAAATATACATGAGACAAGATTAACACAAAGTACAAATACAGTACAGCATGTCTTAGATTTTCTTAAGCCTCTACAGTACATTTAGTACATCACCTGACAGAATACAGTTTACATCTGCGAGGAAGACTAGGGGATATAGGTACGGGAGTTATAGAGTGGATACAAGTGTGGTTAATACCACATATTTCTACAGTGCTATGTCCTCTCACAGATTTTAAAAAGTCAGCTGTACCATAGTTATGAGGGAGAGCAGAAGGGCCACCTCTGAACAAACGTAAACTAATGCTATTGCCTGCTTCAGTGCTTACCTACAATTATATCACAAATACAACATTCATGAGTGCTGATATCAGTGGTTCTGGCTAGGTGATGATTTACTCCAACTAGACAGACCAGTCTTATGGCTGAATTAACGTCATTTTCACTGAAATTACATTTAATTGAAAATTCATTTGGTCAAGCCCAATTCATTAAAAATTCATTTCACTGAAGTCTCATTTCATTGAAAAGTGTAGAGGTCTATACAAAGTACCTACTAGTGACATTTCTTACCACAGCAGTTATAGAAGCAAATCTAGCAGAGTACAAGTAGACTACAATGTTGAGCATCACCTTGTGTTTTCAGATTTGTAGACAATTATGTTTTTACTCCAGCACTGATTCACTGCATGTGGCATTTTTTTCTTTTATTTGGTTGCGTGACCATGGAGTTAGTAAAGGGGTATGGGAGATCGGGGGGAGGGGGTGCTATCTTCCTCCAAAAACATTTTTATGGTATTTCTGTTATGAAGCAAGTTTTCCAATAAATGAGTTTTCAGTGAAATAAATTTTCAATGATATGGGCTTGACCAAATGAGTTTCATTGAAATGACACTGGCCCCCTTATGACATACTGCTTATTACTCCATAATGCTAGTTGATACAGAATAAAAATTCTCAGAAATAGAAAAAATATACCACTGCAAGTCTGTGAGCATGTAAGAAATTCTCTGTATACCTATTTGGGTGGGAGAGTTTTAGGCTCCAGATCAACATATACCATGTGTGCTGCTGATTAATTCTTATGACAGGAAAAAACTCACCCTAAATGCCAATGGCTGTTTAAGAGACTGAGATGTTTCAGTGTGAGAACAATCCATGGATCTGGAAAGAAACTGTTTGTGGCAGGCATGCAGTCAAGAAACATAATACATAACTATGCAGAGACTAAAGGTTTGAATGCAGACTTTGGAAAAATATGTACATCTGCTCAATTTTTTTTTTTTACAGTTTATTAGCATGAAATTTGCATACCTTTTAGTTCAACTCCTACAATTTTCAATATGACTATGGAATTCCTAGACACAGAAATATATATTTAAAGAGTTTTAAAAACAGAAGTAACAAAATGAAGTAAAATATAAATGTTTTATTAAGCTTTAACAATAACTACAGTAAACAGTATACTATCCATGAAGGGGAATTATGCTAGTAGAAAGGTTTTATTACAGAAGTTAACAAAACAGTCTGGAGAAATGGATTATTGTGATTTAAGGTAGTGTACAAAAACAAACAATTTGAAAAAAATGTCTTCGATGAAACTTTGTTATTAGGGCTAAGCAGTTTTGCCAAAAGTTAATCATAGAATTTATCAAAACCTTCCGCCTAGTCATTACTGTTCATCCACTTAAACAAGACTAAAACCATATGGTAAATACTTTAACTAATGGCAAATAAGCAATTAACATTCATAATTAAACTGAAACCAAAATACAAAGAAATAAAAATTACAACTGTCAATTGTTACAAAGAATAAAATGCTCTTTTAAAAACAAAATGACAGCAGTTTATGTTAAATCAAGTACTTGGAGTACAGTTTCAAAACTATCAGACTTCTGGGATATTTAAGACCTGTTGGTTGAGTGGCATTTAAATGAAATTACCATTTCAAAACACTACACTAAAGAAGTTAGTTTGTCTTAGGCTGAGCACCAACACCCTTCAACAGAGAAGTATTTGGATGGTAGAACATAAATATGAAGGTAAGATGGAGGATAGAGGACAAACATGGCCATCAAGTGGACAATGACTCACACACAAGGAAATTATACTTTACAAAATGCAATTAACAATCCTGGATTAAATAATGTTATTTCACTTGCTAGTGTTTTCAGGATTAAAGCCTTAACTTATTAATGTATCTGTTTTTTGTTAATAAGTTATGGATACATTTTTAAAACATTTTGGTTCAATATAATTTTATGCATGATAAATTCCACGTCTTTGACTAAAATAATATTCTTGATTTGACTTGGTGACTGTTTAAAAGGTTTATAAATTTGTGGAGGTGGAAGTGTGTGATACTCTGATGAAGTTCCTGAACAGGGAAAAAAAGTGCTCAATGAGATTGGACTACTTGCATTAAATTTACTTTGGTGACAATATGTTCGTTTTGGTATTTTATTATTTGTATGTTTTGTTTTTAGGTTCCCAGTTTAGACAGTTTCCGGTGCTAGAATGTGTTGACTGAAGCACTGTTACAGTGTCAACAAGGAAGAAATAATTAATATACAAGGGTGACAGATGTGCATGGTCATATAGATTTCAGAGAACACTACTGTTTTTCTACCAGCTCTATCTTATTGTCCATACATCAGGAAAGATGCATTAAACAATAATGTTGGACAGGGAATGAATGCAGCAGCTGTTTTGACTAACTTAAAGAATGAATAAATATTATTAAAGAATATACTTTCACAACTGCTAAACTCCTATAACATTTGTTGGAAGCCTCGTGACTGCAAAAATGAAGGAACCATGTTATTTTTATTACTGAATTTAACAGTGCAACACCCATTTTGTGGAGGAAAAAAAAGTTTCTTTCTATTCTTCTATTCAATTTGAGATTCCAGGTTTGACGTTTGTGCAATTTATTGCAGTCTGACTTGGATCTTGTGATAGATAAATCATTTTTTCTAAACCAAAAAATTAAATGACTTTATAATACAGTTCTTTGAGAAAACAAATCTGTAATAAAATAAAGTTAGCAGCAGGTTTTCTTCTAAAGTTTTAATATATATATATATATATATATATATATATATATATATATATATAAATAACTTTTTTTGTTTTGTTTAGAGAAAATAAAATATCCATAGGACCTACAAATTTCTGTCTCAGTACATGATATATTTTCTAAAAAAACAAATGACCTTACAACCTAATCTAGAAGTGAACACAATTCAATCAACATTCACACACAAAACCAAAACAGAAACCATCATAATAATGATTCCAAATATACAGAAGATGGACGAGTAAATTACCTACATGTATAAGAAGTCCTGAGAAAAATCAGCAAAAAAATACTATGATGACAAAAACTTCCAAAACTGACCAGATATGAATGAAGAAGGTGAGAAAACAGAATACAAAAGCAAGGGAAACATCTGTGGACTCAGGCTAAGTATTTATCAAACACCTGAACCATGCTTCTAACAGTATTCATAGGAAAGATAAAAAATGTATAACTTCATAGGGAAAATCTAAGAAATGTGTGTAAAACAAGTATGTTGTATTTCAATGAAGGGTAGTCATAGCCAGTATTTTCAAAAAGAAAGCAGAGAATATTAGAACTGTAGCAGTCAAGAGATACAGAATGATTCCTCTACCTGCGTCTCCAAATGAAATTGTAATGCAGAAAAACTGCACCAAATTTGGATCAGATGTTTACAGTGAATAGTTTTACTGAATGTAACATATGGACCTCCATAAAAGAAGCAACCAAGTGTTATACAGACAACACAAAAGTTCATTATGACATTAAAGGCTGGAAAACAGTATTTGCTGAATTTGTATAAAGATCTGATTTTTGACATAACTTTACATGAAATATGTTAAGGGATTTTTTAAGGACAATTTAAAACAAGCAATGTAATGTAATGCATCCTGCCTAACAGTATACTTACGAACAGATACATTTTAAAAGGAAGCTGAAGCATATGTATGTATATCTTTAACATGCTTATTCCCATCTATAATAAGCATATGTCATGTGATACACTTTTTGCAGAAGCTCTTTGAAGTAACGTTCAGACCAGACTACCTTCTAATGCAGGCTGGAAGTATATTCACAGTAACCATGTCATTTATTGAACACCACGATGAACATCCAAATGTTTATCGAGACTGCCACTAATAACCAGAATACGCCATACTCTAAACACTAATCAGAATCTGTTAAGGTATAATACAACTTGAAATGTACATTATACACACAAAAAATGCATAGTCTTCTTTTAAAATGAAAATTTATAGTCGCACACACCTTTGAAATACCTAGTCTGTGCAATGGTGGACAAACTAAAATCTTAACAAATCCCATCACTGAACAAGAGAAATAACTATCTACATACTGAACAGAGGAATATGCAACCTTTGAAAAGTACCTTACTGAAATGAGATGCTATTTTTACTGACTTGTAAGAATGCCAAGTTTTGACAGTGCTGTGCAAGAGCTGTTGATAGATTTAGCTAAAGGTCAATAGACTAAAGAGCTCACAAAATAAACATTCATATGTATAATCTTCATTAATATATTGGAAGCCAACAGTGGGTTGCCAGTTCCATTATCTTTAATGGAATTCAGCTCTAATAAAGAAGAAATTCCAGTTTTGTCAAAAAAAAAGCTTTGACCTAATAAGGCTTATTGCATTGTTGTTTGATTGCTTGCATTAACTAAAGTATATTCTTTTAAGTTAGCCATAACCTTAAAGGTCTTTACTTTTATTTATGAAAGCCTACATTGTCTAGGCTGCACCTTTACCATGTGTTTACATGTACTTACCAATATTATGAGAATGGGATATGTGGTCTACCCAAGTACAATCATGTAACAGAGATGTTTGTACATATGCATACGTAGCAATAGCATTAACTAATTTTGTTCTTATTGTTGTATGACTTGAACTATTAGATCTTACATACTGAGAAAAGCACAACTGAAATCACCACCCAGGACACAGAACTGGTTAGCAGACAATGGAAGAGTATAAACTGTTCCTTATCTCTTGGTATAATGGGTTCTGTAATGATATCTCAGATCCCCCCCCCCCCCCTCATTGAGTATAAAGAATACATTTAACATGCAAGAATGTACACCATAACCTCTATAGGGCCTGAAAATATAATTGTAGTGTAATGCAGCACTGGGAATTAAGTGAATTGTTTATCTCACATCTCTGCAGTAAGCACAATAACTTGTAATAATAGCTTCCTACATCATATTCAAAGATAGACAAGCTTTCATAACTCAAAGAAAAGAAAATAAGGCTGTATGAGATGTGACTGGATTCTGATAGATACCTGCTTGATATAAAGTTTATTAATCCCCATCTACATTACTATATCCATTAGCTACAGTATTTATACATGTTTTAAGATAATGTCCTTTAGCATGAGCCTGTTTGTAAAAGACTCAACTTTATAGATAGGTTTTACTTCAGAGTAAGTAATTACACCAACAGCAAGTCTTTTAGACTCTGACCCTATATAAATATACGAGAAGAAATGTGCTTGATGATTTGCTTTCTTCTGTGTTAGCATTTGAAGTTAACTGTAAAAGTCACATTAAAAAAAAAAAGTATGTTTACGCACGTGTTTGTGTGCACATAAGAAAAACTTCACAGAGTGGGAATGAAGCAATATTTCACACAGAAATACAGCTCTACATTTGTGAAATTGAATGGATATTTTAGGTTTTTGCTTCACAACAAAACTATCTTTGACAATGAACACTGCAATAATTCCATTCATTAATTCGGCAACTTGTAATAAATGTTCATGAAGTTAGTACAGATTATTGCTGTTACTGCAGAGCATCCTGAAAATGAACTTTACTGTATCTAAAGGGCATTGTTGTAATAGAATTCAAGCAATAAAACTGCATATTTAAAAAAAAGAATATGCACTTGTTTGTATTAATGAAGAGTATGCATTAAAATGAACTGTAAAGCAAGGAGCAAAAAAAAAAAAAAAAAAGGCACAGAGATTTATGACACCTTCGGATTTCACAGTGTGCAGTCTAAATAGCACATTCGTCTTGATTTTTACTTCAAACCTGTTTGGGGAAAACTCCTACCCAGGAAAAAACATGAAATATACTTCAAAGATATAAAATGTGAGAGCTATTATACTCCTGATAACCTTTATTTTGCAGAGGGAGTTTTAGTCTCTCATACATTTTTTTGCAAACTGACTACTGTAAGATCGCACAAAGCAGAATGATGAATAAAGACATGACTAACGGAAATCCTGTTCTACATATTATACATTTCTTCAGGAAATTGTACAGCACAAGCCATCTAACAACCTTTTCGACGACATTTTCATTCTTTTTAATGGAGATGAGGCACAGGCTGTCGAATTCGTTGACCAACTTAATGTTACAACAGAATTCTTGGAATTTACTTCCACTTTCAGTGATAAGCAGATAGCTTACTTGGACATCCTACTAGAAAAGGACAGCACTGCTTTGTGTTATACATCTAAGGTACACAGGAAGCCCACGTACTCTAACACTATGCTGCACTTTACCAGCTGTCACCCTTTTACACAGAAACGTGCAGTTGTTAAAGGACAGCTTGTAAGGGCAGCAAAAATTATTAGTAGAGATGACATGTTTGAAATTGAATGTACAACTCTTAAAGGGATGTTTTTGAGTCGGGGTTATCCCTCTAAACTCATCAATGACCTAATTAAAGAAGTTACACTTAAAAGGAGGTCTAATGTCTATGTACCACTTTTATCAACCAAGGATAGAGTTGCCCCTACTTTGCCGACATCTGATGTCAACAATGTGAGTCCAGGTATTGTGGATAGGATCTTGGAGGTGGATTTACCCAGATTCATTACCACCTTTGCTATGGATAGTGATATTCTGTGGGACATAGTCAGGAAGAACTGGCAATTGTTTAGGGTGGACCCAGGGGTGTCCTCCAAATTAGGACTATGCCCTAAAGTAACTTACAGGAAAGACAAGAACCTCAAGTCTTGGTTTGAGATGAAACCTCCCAGCACAAGATCCCCGGGAATGTTTAAATGTCATGCCTGTAATTTTTGTAATTACATCATGGAATCTAGTAGATTTACTGTCAACAACATAGAGTACAAATTGAAACATAGGAACAACTGCAACTCTAAGATGTTGGTATATTTAGCGTCATGACAAAATTGTCCAGCTTACTATGTGGGGAAGACTGAACGTAAATTTAGGGAGCGTATTTATGAACATCAGTACGCTATTAAGAAACACAAACTAACCAACGCCCTTGCTAAACACGTAGTCGAATTCCCCATCCACAAATTCAAATTCATTGCTATAGACCAGTTAGTTGTGGACAATAGAGGTGGCCCAGCGTCACTGAAGTTGTTGGCACTTGAATTGCATTGGCAGATAAGGTTGGAGGCTTACCATTTCCCAGGTCTTAATGAAGCATGTTCCATATCTTGCTTGTTGAGTATCATAAGTCTTAAAAGGTAGATGTAGGTATTTGTGTTTTTTAACTAGGAGAATATGTGGTACGAATGGACATTTACGTGTATTCATGCTCTCATATTTGTACCTATGTATTCACATTTGTTTTAAAATGTACTTGGATTAATGCATTTTTTTATGCAGTACCCTGAAAACATTTGTATGTATGTTTATAAGCATTTTCTCTATAAGGTTATTTTCTACTTTATAAATTGTCAGTTTTACTGTATTTTTGGTTTACCAGTATGTATTCCAAAACATTGACTTAACATACAACTTATTAGATTTTTACCTGATGCACATATGTAGTTTATGTATTTAAACATTTGCAAAATAGTATGTCAGCTTTTTATGTACATCATATGAATAATGTCAAATTCATTGACAATGAACTATTTTTGTATTTAGTTAGTGTTTTGCCTTTAAGGTTTTTAATCAACAATTAGTTACACAGCTGATGACTAATTAAGGTTTTAAATGCAGTAGGTTGGATTGTTAATGTATTCTGAAGAAGTCTGCTTATGAAGCAGACGAAAAGCGCTTCAAGAAATAAATTTTGGTGGTTTAAACTTCAGCCTGGTGGTCTTTGAATGGTCAATGACCAGGTCCTACAATACTTTTATTAGTTTCTGGACTCTCACAGTTTTTTCGGTGGTTTGTTTTATAAGTTTCATCTAACAACCTTAGTCAAAGGAATGAAATGTGTCTACCGTGTTTGTGCACTGAACATCTCTAGCCCTATAATATTGCTGAAGGATGAAGTACGCATCCTCAGCAGTGACCAGGAGGCTTAATGGATTCATTTTAACACCACTACTTCTACCTGTTAGTGAACAGAGAATGAACTAACCATCATTCAAACAAGGCCCTTATGATATACATGCACCTCCTATTTGCCCGTAATCAGACCACGTTGCCCTAAGTCATTTCTCACCTGTCAAGTGTCATTGTCCACTGTCTCCCAACATCTCCAGTTTGTTAAAGACTAAAACCCACTACCTGCCATAGTCTTCCTACAGTCAGCAATCTATGCAGTCTCTTCAGTGTAGTCCTTCTGAATGAAGATCAGTGAAGCTTTCTTACCCAGTACACAGAATGCCAGAATACTGTGGTTGTTTTTCAACATATCTGTTACCCTACTCAACACTCAGTTGCTCTGTGCCCATAAACAGAACTATCCTGCGACCATGTGACTTTGAAGTCATGCACCTTGTTTGTCATATTTAGTGTATAATGATTATATTTGTGGTGAACACTGTAGTATGATCAAGAGAAATTTTGTCTCATAAAACTTCATAAAATAAAGATCACATCTTCCTGATATCAACATTTGGTACATCAGAGCGTGGTTTGCCCCAGATGCTTGTCCCATGGAAGACAGAGAATACGGGAACATTGATTTCTTATGCTTGTTCTATACCTTTTCCATTTTTTCTGAGGTTGAGCCACCTTGCAGTAAGCAGATGTAGAAGCAGATTACCTTAGACTCCACAAAGAATAGAACTTGCTCCCCTGCAAAAGTAACCATTTTCTAATGTTTTTTCTATTTTGTTACTGGTGATTCTGTGGGATTCTGATCATTTGCAATGTTAGATGTTTTTCTTGCCTGATTTATTTATTCATGCATGCATGTTTGTATGTATGTGTGCATTTATATTTGTTGGATTAACAGTTTGCTTATTTTATATATCCCTCCCACACATGCTTTACCATACCAGTGTCCCCTCACCACCTGCAACCAATGGCACATTTATTCTCCAAATGAGTGAAGGTATCAGACTTCCTCACAAGCCAGGAGAAACATCTATAACTTTTTAATTTTGGCCCTGGTTAGATCCTAATTAGACCATACATTCCTGTCGGTAATCAGAGATACATTTCAGGAAGCCCTTTCTTTCTGTGGCCAGCAGCAGTATATCACACTGCTGCATGGGAAAGATAATGCCTCCATAAGTGAGACATCCCACCATGTGCAGCAACCTGCTGTTAAGATCTGATCATCAGTGCCCTGCAGAATCCTGGTTTACTGACCACAATCATCAATAGAACAAGATCTAAATGTCTCCCTACCCTGGATGAACATGCTGACATTGTTCACTCACTCCACCATTCCCTATCTAGTGACCTAAGTCAATAATAGAGCTTGGGTCACCTGGGGTGCAGTCAGTATTTCATCCTTCTATACCACAAGGCTAGATAAATATTTAGCTGTGATTACATGCATTCTGACTAAGCAAAGTACAGTAATTTGTAGAAATCCCTACTTGATAATTGCACCATAAAGGCACAGGACCAGACAGTCATTTCATTCTACATACTGGCACACATGGCTAGATATTCATGGCACAACAAATCATCTCTCCCTTATGTGTGGCACCTCACCACATTCCTCCAGCATCTCCCCAAAATGTAACATTACTAACACAGTCTAAACCTACAAGTCATGTAAACGTATGGTTCTATTGTGTATGACCAAACTAAATGCCAAATTGCAAGCACTGACAAAAATGTTTGAACATCCACAATATCAAAAACAAAAAATACTGAATGAAATATCAAGAAAGGAAATTTTTTCCTCTTCTGATATTAACACTAAGACCCCCCATAACATTAACCTTGTATTCAACTGAATAGTGACAGTGCTACATGAAGGTTTTATGAAGGTAAGGTGTAGGTTTAGGATTGAGAGAAGGGGCAGCACTAGGATTAGGGTTAGCATCCATTACTAAAAGATCAGGAGGTTCTGCCCACTGCACCACTTTAGTAATGGGTGCTAACCCTAAACTTAATGCTGCTGCTTCCCATAAGTCTATCCCGACATCTTACCACCATTAAAACCTTCCTGTAACACTGCCACTACGCAAGACACACACAGACACAAACATGCACAAACACTATATCTATCCTATAGCCTAACCATGCTCCTAACCTAAATACACAAACATGCAATACCTATCCTTCACTCATCCCCTTCCCTAACCCTAAATCACATACACAGGCACTCTCTTCCCTCATCCTTACTTACTGCTGTCAACATTACACACTATCAACATTTCCACTGCTCATTCATCCATACTGTTGACATTAAGCTCCCTGAATTTGGTGAAAAAACAACATTTAACAAAATGCAGGGAACATAAATGTACATGGTTCTGTTGCCTAAAAAAATGGAAAGCATGAAAGTCTCTAAATCATTCTGTTTAGTTTTGAAAGAATATAAGTAATACATCTTCCTATCTTTGTGCAATTTGGAAGATAAAGAAATTACTGTAAACATAAACCAGTATTTATAGCCATTGCATGAATGCATTACTGGTAGCTGCAATGTCCAGCAACAAGTGTGGCTAGGAGGTAATTCATAGAGGCCATTCACATTAATGCATGATGCCCACAAATTAGTGTAACATTAACTATGATGGGACACAAATGAGAAATTGAGTAAAGCAGCATATGCGAATGTGTTCTTGCAATTCATAGTCAAATATCAGTGCCATACACAGATGCATTTTAAACAATATTCCTGCAGCTATTCTATCTACTTTGTAATCTGCATAAATGCTTGCTGACCCTGTAAAAATGCTGTCCTTTCTCTGCCTTGATTCCTTGCTCTGTAACAATGTTTTACGCAATCACTTGAACATGTCTTTCTTACAAAAGAAAGATATGACAAAACTACCATAATTACATACACATGCAGATTCTATCTTGTGCTATAATAATGGTTGAACCGTTGAACAGTTATGAATACATTTTGACAACACATACCCATCCTTTCATTTGTCCCTACCACATTTTTGTAATCATATAATACCGTCTGTGACAATCATGAATCTGCAAGTAAAAACACAGTCATACAACAAAACATGCTTGCCACTTCAGTATTTCTAGCATACATGCACAAACACTAAACGACACTAGAGTATACTAATTACTTCCACTGCTTCTGTAATGATTTCCCATTTACAAAGGCCAGCTTACATCATAAAATGACTAAAACAAACATTTCTTAAAATGAAAAAAGCTTTCCTTATTTTGAATGGTTTTATATGTTTCCCATATTTCTGTTTTTTTTCTTACTTTAAAAAGTCAGCGGTTTCATAATTAATTTGCTGTCTAACTCCACAATATCCCAGGTAGTATGGTGCTTTTAAAAAAAAATATTCACTCAAGTTCAGACTCCTTTGTGTGTTTTGTCTGCAAATGAGACCCTTTTATGTTTGCTCTCTATTAATAGCATTAATACCTAGTATTGCCAATATATTTGTTTTTTTTTTTGTTTTTTTTTTGGATTACTTGGAAATCAAACATACTGTCCAGTAGTGCGGAGAAGACTGTAGATACTTTGGTATTCTGTTTCAAAAAAAGAAATAGACTGAGTTTATTAAATTGGCAGATTTTTCTATTTTTTAAAAAAAAAATCATAGTAAATCTGCAGAAAAAAGGCATTAGGATTGGAAATAGTGAGAATTTCTCCTCATGTGACGTGATGATGATGTCACAAAATGTGTGGAAATTGTGAAGGGCATGGGTGAGGTTATGGGAGGTGTGACAGATATGGCCTAAATCCGGCTTTAGCCACAACAAAAGGTGGCAACCCTATTAATACATCAACATCTAAGGTGCCTTATCCATGTAATTTATCTCCCCTTATTGCTTATCCTCAAATGTTAAATAAATAAATAGATACATAAATTTACACTTTTGCTTTAATTAGACTTGTTTATCAACATGCCTTTGTGTTTCTGTAGTCAACACGAATAACACAAACTGACTACATTTGCATATCTGACATAGATTACTACTATGCTGAGCTGAAACCAGGGACTGGGAATGCCACCTTTACTGTATTTTTTTACTTTTATTGGTGTATCCACGTGTGCACCTGTGCACATTTGTGTGCATGATATGAGAAAAGTCAATTCAACTTAAGAGATTTTAGTGAAGGCACTTTACTAATATTAGTGCTTAAAAAAAATTCAGTTTTAATAAATTTACATTGACTTTCTTATAAAAGTATGAATAAATATAGTTTAAACTGGAAGAGTATACAAATGCAATATGGGTAGTACATATGTTGTACAAATATAGAAAACAGGTAGTAAATTGAAGGATTGATGTTGCACAGACATAATCATCAGAATAATAAACTAATGGAACAAAATATTTTAGAATATTGCTTTTCCAAATGTCATTAAAGAATGAAATAATACGGAACTGTTGTTGTTCTTTCGGCTTTTTCCCGGTTAGGGGTCGCCACTACAGAACTCCGGTCTGCTAATGATTGGCAGTAGATTTTCAAGAACGCCAAGGTGCCAGCTCTACGTCCAACTTTCAACAAAGGCACGCCCATTTATGCATGTCTTTTGATCGCCCACCCAACCACGGGAGGACATGCAGACTCCACACAGAAGGCACTCCCTGCACTCCAGCCGAGAATCGAATGGGAGAACCTCTTGCTGTGAGGCAACAACACTACTGCTGCACCACCATGGATTTTCAAATTATTGACATGCTGGCTGCATATAAAATTATGTGGCTTTCCTGAAGAATAGAAAAAAAAATGTAATTTTTGTATACAACGTGTATGGTTTTCCCCCTTTCTCATACTAAATATCTATAAAAATTATCTGGAAGTAATTTCAGATCATAATCGATTTCAATAGATGGTGTAAATCCCGTTGACATTTTCCTCCTTACTATCACCTTTGACAAACAAAAGCATACTTCTGACATACTGCTCTTCCCTTATTGTCGTGTGTGTGTGTGTTTATGTATATAATCAGAAATAACAGACAAATAAATATGCAACCATCCTTCAGTATATCTGGGTGATTTCTTTTTCTTCTGTCTTTTCTGTGACGCCTCTATATATAATACTTCTTTTTACATGTTCTGTGTGGTCTGTAATAGCAAACATATTTCAATAAAACACAGGCATATGAAGCAGGAATATGAACTTCTAGACATGATTTAGAAGTAAACAAAAAGAAAAAAAATATATATATATATATATATATATATATATATATATATATATATATATATATATATATATATATATATTCTTACGTTTTTCAATTTTAGCAAAGAAAAAAAACATGACTAACAGCTATACACAATGCATGTCTTGTTAAAGAAAAGAATTCAATGTATAAAAAAATTCAGATGTTAGATTCTTTAAAAGCATACCACTAGTTTTTAATAAATGTTTATAGATAATCCCCTTGGGAGTAGTACAGGTGGTAGCTGACTTACCATCATATTAAGTGCAAGAAGGAAACAAACAGAAACAACTACAAATAGTTAAATAAATACATTTTAGAAATACAAGGATAATCACATAGAACAAAAAAAGTTATATTTTTAAACAACTGCATCAATTAAGGTGACTCAGAAGTCTTATCAGGTGCAACTACAAACGTGGTCAACCAGGGAATAGGGTAACATCACGCAGGAGTTTACTTGAACTCACACTTACAACTCCATCTGTATCACACGTGACACATTTTATATAAAACTAAACTGACGTCTTTGACATGAAAATAATATTCACTCAGAGTTCAGATAACATAAACTTACCATTTCATTACTGCTCTTATAAGACCTCATCTAATCTCCTGACAACGACCTATCCTTTTCCAGATTTTCCACCATTTAAAGAGAGAGGGAAAATGTATACTCCAGTTTTAAAGTTGGCCAATGAAAGTGACCATTATCCTATAAAGATCAACTGAATTTCCATGCTTTCAGAAACTCATTAACCCCTTACTGTAATAGCCAATCAAAACCATATATCTCAAGCTGAAACATAACTGAAAGCCAGTTCTGAAATTATATTATATAAATAGAATGGGTATTGGAATGCACTCCCCGACATCTGATGATGCCAGGTGGGTGAAGCTCCCCTGCAATAACTGTACAATGGTATTACAATAAGATTCAGGATTTGGGGGAATTAATGTCTTTCACATAGGTTCATAGGATGATTATAGGCTATTGGCCAAGAGGCCCTTATAAGCCTAGCCAAGAATTTTCTCCATGTTCCCTCAAAGTCAGCACCTGTTTCCCCTCTCCAGAAGGGACACAGGTGGGATCCCAGGGATGTAGTTTCTGTTTCCTATCCAGTCATCCAGGTTCCTCTTAAAGAGGGCTAGAGAGGTACTCTGCTTGACATGGGGAGGGAGTCTTTTCCACAGTTGAGGGAGTCCTGGGACAAAAATCTGTCCTGCAAACAAGTTCTATTAATGTCACAGACCAGGTTAAGGCTTTGCATGCAGGTTGCGTGAGTGGAGTTTGACTTATGGATATGCAACAACTCCATCAAGGCTGGGTCTGAGATGGCCTTGTATGACAGACACAGGTCACCTCTGAACAATCTGAATGAGACTGAGTAGAGGGACATGTATTTTTGCCTATTTGCATAAGATAGGTGTTTGACACCTTGGAGTTTCCTGGAGTGGATCCTCTGTGGTGTCTCCAGCTGCTGCATGTGCTTGGCAAGGTACATGCCGAAGTGGGCATTGTATTCGATAATGGGTCTGATAAGAGAGGAGTATAGGGATGTTATAACCTCCTTGTTCTTGGATGAAATACCCTTAGTTATGTGGTGGCCCATGTAGAAAGTCTTTCATACAACGGAAGCAACGTGGTGGTCAAAAGTGAGGTTGCTATCTACCTGGGTGTCAAAGTCCCTCACAACTGATTGCATGCTTAGTACGTTATTAATGTGATAATTAGTGGAGATGCCATTTTCTCCAAAGGGGATAATGATGCATTTCTTGACATTCAGTCTGAAACCATGTTTCTGGCACCAGTCATTAGTTTGGGTAAGGCCCTCTTGGAGGATGTTCACTACTGGAAGTTATAACAGCACCCAGCTTCCAGTCATCTCAAACCTGGTCAGCCACAGACCACTGGTTTTGACTTGCACCTCAGGAAAGTGTATCCCAAACAGTAAAGGACCCAAGACTGATCCTTGGGGTACACTGCTCATTACAGGTCTACTGGTAGAGATGGCTTCCCCTATTTTGACTGAGTGGGTTCTATCAGTGAGCCATTTAGCTACCCATCTGGTAGCATATGGGTTGATGCTTTCCTGGGAGAGTTTACTTTTTTCCCCTGAGTGGGAAATAGTGTGGAAGGCTTTGTCTAGGTCAAGGTAGGTAGTGTGCACAGTCTTCCCATTGCCCATGGCTTTGGTGACTGTTTCAAAGTCGACCAAGTTTAACAGGCATGATCTCCTTTTGACGAAACCAAACTGTGTGACGTCAAGTGTGTGGAGGTTGCCAATGTCCTTGTTTATAAGGTCCATGATAATGTGTTCCATGACTTTGCAGATCAGGCTAGTTAAGCTGATGGACCTATAACTGCCTGGGTCAGTGTATGCTCCCACTTTGTGTAGAGGGATGATAGTGGCCATCTTTCATTTAGCTGGGATGAAGACAGTGCTCAGGCTTTGGTTAAACAGGGTGCGTAATGGAGCTGAGAACTCATGCCCGAGTTCATGTAGGATACAACCAGGGATATTATCGCGTCACATGGAGAGGGTATTTTTTGCCTTTGACAGGGCATTAAGGACCTGATCACTGGTGATGAGGGGATGGGGGCAGGTGCTGGGCATGTCCTGGTTTACTTATGGGAGGGACAGGGGGGTGAAGTTTTCACTGAACCTGTCTGCCAGCAGGTTGGCTATATCTATGGCGTTTGTGTATGCGGTGATATTGACCACCAGTTCAGAGCAGACTTGGGTGCTACCTTCCAGACTGCGAACATATGTGAAGTAGGCCTTGTGATTGTCCTTAGTGGATATGGCAAATTTGGACTCAAAGTAAGCCTTAGAGGATTTTAGCAGTAACCTTATTTGCTTGTTCAGACAAAGCAGAGATTGCTTCCAACTTGACACCTGCTCCTTCTTAGTCCTGGACAACAATTTCTCCTTTTATTATTGAGTTTGTTTATTGCTGCTGTCCATCAGACAGATTTACTCTTCCTTGAGGAAGATGATTTGGTACTGTCAGGTATTGCTGAGTGCATGCAACTACGTAGGTGCTCATATAATCTTTTGTGTAGGCTTGGACATTAGTTCTATTTCCCACTGAAGGGACGGTGGCTGTAAAGCTGCTTATACCTGTTGTGAGGGGATAGTAGTCAGCTTTGGAAAAGTGTTTTTTGTTTGACCCTGACTGGGGGGGGGGGGGTCAGGGGAGATGGTGATTTCAAAAGTGATCTTTCCAAGGAGGATGACACTGTAGGGGTGCTACAGTGGCTACTTATGTTGGTTAGGACCAGATCCAGGATATTTGCACCTCTTGTAGAGGTGTTGACCAGCTGATCCAATGCACTGGCATTGACAAGGTTGAGAAATCTCTGGGCATTTATGTTTGGGCTAGAATAGGTCTTCCATACTATGGTTGGGTAGTTAAAGTCACCCAAGATTATAGGTTGGTACTAGGCTATTGGCCCTAGGGCCTATACAAGCCTAGCCATAACAATTCCCTGCCTATTTCTTCATCCAATATTTATTTCCCTGGACTCCTGTCTAGCAGGGCGACTGATGTGATTCCTATGGTGAATTTCCTATCTCCCATCCAATCGTCAAGGTTACTTTTGAAGAGGGCCAAAGAGGTGCTCAACTTGACATGTATGGGCAGTCTATTCCAGAGTCTGGGGAGTCTCTGGGTCAGGAACCTATCCCTCCAGCATGTTTTGTTCATTGTGAAGACAATGTTTAGATCCCTGGAGTGTGTGGCTCTGAGGGATTGGGATTTCTTTAAGTGTAGCATGTCCAGCAGCTATGGGTTTGACATGGCCTTGTATGCATTAGGGTAGAGGGTTGAATCCTGATGGATTCAAATAAGATCAGACAACTGGAGTGGGCATCTTGAGTTACATTTGAGGGTCTTTAGCTAGCTATGATTTAAACAGGTATTTTTCCAACAGTTAACTGCACTTGGAGTGTCTCCTGTGTGTTATACCATTTGACCAGCCTGAAGGTATGTATGTCTTTGATAAATATTGAAACTCCACCTCCTTTGGCTTTGTAGCCCTCCATTTAAGATCTGAAAGTATGGTAGGATGAGTAACCTGGCAAGGCTGGGGTGCCCCCACAGCTTTAAGTAAGGTTTCAGTGACTGCACAAATGTCAGCATCTTCCAAGGCAAGGAATGCTTGCATGCTAAGACTCCTAGTGTTTAGCAGCATGACCTTCAAATTTCATTTAGAAGAATGTTTCAATATTTTGACACTTTACATTCTAAGCTGCAGGTCTCACACTTTCATTAGGAAGGTTATCAACACAGAACTAACAATGTAAATTTGAAATAACTTGAGTTTTCCTTGCCTGTCTGAAAAGAAGATAACAATCTTGCTTACATTATAGTATAATGATACCTGTATAACTGACTCATAGCAGTTACTACCACCACCAGTAATGAATACCATAGTCATGAAAATAAAATAGTTGCTAACTTTCATAGTACAGTGCCACAGTCTTCCATACAACTCATTTTTAGTTCAAGGGGGATTCATTGTATTGCTGGCTAAAATGCTCTGTGCACTGACTATAATTCATTGAAGAGACATTTTGTTAGCTGTGCAGTCAAGATAATGGCCTAATGGATTTTGTTTTACTTTTTTGGACAGGTTGTGCTTTCCTTCATACTTCAGTGTTGAACAGGAAAAGGTACATCATATAACAGAGTATGCTATAAATTGTATAGTTTAAATGTAAGCTGATAGCTAACAGCCACAATTATTACCACCTCAGTACCTGTCCATGTATAGATTTATGGCTGTTTATCAAGCTTACAATGCCAGGGATCCTTTTTAAGCCTAGCCATGCTTCCGTAATGCATCTGACAAGTTCTGATACCCTCGGGGTAAATTTAAGGGGTAAATGTGTGCTTGGGCATGAGTGTTCAAGCATTTACTTGAAGTGAAATAGTGACAGCATCAGTATTATCATTAGTACTGCTGTGTTGTTATATTTGAACAAAATTACTATTTCAGCCTTATACACATTTGTGCAATCTCACAGTGCATACTTGTGAATCATATTATTTGCATGATTTTGAAAATTTTAGTTACTGAAATTTTCATTAAAATTAGTCATTTACAAAAATGCTCATAAATCTGTTTTCCGAGAACAATCTCTCACCTTAAATTTAAGGTCTCTAGATTATAGGGAGCTAAGTACATGCCCTTTTCTTAAAACAAAAAAATCAGACTATGACTCTCTCCTTCCTGTTAAATATCTGGAGATAGTTGTAGATGTCATACATATCTTTTTGTTTCATGATGGTCTCTCCTAATGAACAGAAATATTTTTTAGCAATACGTATATCCAGGTCTAAAAACCCAGATCTTTTCTGAGCATTATAAATACATATTCTGACTCCATACCTTAGATAAAGTACTTAAATACTGCATAGCAAATACAGCAATAGTAGTGTTATGAAATCCTGGACTGCATACCTTGTGGTTTGTAAAACGGAAAGAACGCTGACGGCTACATATCAGAGAGTTTTTTGTAGCAGCATGGTGAATCTTTACATTCCTTTGTCATAAAGGATGTCACTAAATTAATTCTTCTGTGTCATTCCAAGTGCGGTGTCTACTCTTAAATGTCGTCGTTCAAAGATAATATGATGTTTAATCTATGGATATTAATTATCAGCGAAGAAAAGCCTCATTGGCTGCAAGGCCTGTATCTTGATGATTTGTAGGCGCAGAGAACGGGTGTACTCATACCAGACGTTGGGACAAGGAAATGGTTCTCCTGTGAGTTTGTGCTGGACTACTTTGATTTATCAGATATAGGACTTACAACTTTATGGTTGAACACTTACAGAAGTTCATGTTTTTGTGGTTGAAAATTCGAAGGCAAACTGCACTGTTGAATACTTTGTAATAACTGAAGACATATGGTGGACGCCTCTAAGATGGAAACTACTTATTGAAAACTCACATATAGGGCATTGTGTTATTAGCCTATTATAGTTCTAACACCACATAAAATCTATGGAGTTACATTTATTCAAATCCTGGGTTTAGTCAAAATTCTGGCTAAATGCTCATAGATTTTATTGGACATCAGCAAGTCTAATGTCAATCAAAAATACTCAAAGGATCTTAACCTCTTCTGCATCATCAACAGAGCAGACTGGAAGGACAGGTTTATCTCACGGAAGGATACTGCTTACTGTCTAACAGACTCCACATCCACATACAACAAAGCCCATCCATGCCATATTCAAGTACAACTTGGATCTATAGAAGGGAAACAGAAAATTTACCTCAGGACTGCCCCATGTACAAGTAATGGGCAGAGGTAGCTCCTAAATGCTTTACTGCATACATGAGTGCCCTCAAATTATCTATGGTATGATCCCAGTTATTTTCACTAGGTAATATATAATTATTGAACATTGGGGTGAGTAAGGTCACTCCAACACAAAAATGAATAGCATAATTCAAGCACCAAAAGGGAAATTAGCTTTGCTTAAAATGGCCAGCAAGGTCAGCCAGCCAATTACATACCTATGAATCTGTGTACAGGTGGGCTCTACTTCAAAACATTGAAATCTCATAACACTGAAACTCAAAATACTGAGACCAAAACATTGAAAACCCAAAACAACGAAAACTCAGAATGCTGGAAGTGTGTTTCTTAAGATTGAAAACTACTGATGTTATTTGCATGTGGGAAAACTACTGATGTTATTTGCATGTGTGTTGTAGTTTTCTATGTTAAGATGCACACTTTCAGCATTCTGAGTTTTCGTTGTTATGGTCTCAGTGTTTTGAATTTCACTGTTATGAGATTTCAATGTTTTAAATTTCACTGTTATGAGATTTCAGTGTTTTGAAGTAGACCCGTACAGGCTTGGGTAAAACATTTTTGGGCTGCAATGCAGCCTTTGCGGGCCACTTTTGATTTCTCATATTTTGATTTCTAAAGCAAATTAATGCTGATTTTCTGCTATTGGCAATTTGATGAAAGTGCAACTATATACAATATTTCTATGTGAATTCTATCACATTTTGATGTCAGGCTATATCATACCTGTCAACTTCTAATCACCAGAAATCTGTACAATGCCAAGAGCAATGGTGGACAAAGCCCCAAAATCAAGACAGATTTTAATTATTGGTCTTATGAACTTAAAAAATGTGGCAAGAATAACAGGTTTTGCATAACATGCATTTCCTTAAGGATATGAAGTCTGAAACTCAAATGTATGTCATTATTTAGTTATCCTAATGCTTAATAAGTTGCCAGAATGAAAATGTAAGGCAAAACTCTGGGCATTTTGCAGACTAATGGATGATATTACACTCATTAGGCATTATTAAGACCTAAGGAGTGGTCAGCATAATGTTGTTAGACTGTTGTTGATTTTAAAGTACTGTTGCAAATTAAAATCCAAAATAGCAATCAAAACAAATCAAATGGAATCCACATGATTTGCTTTCCTATATGACACCTTTTTATGGTAATGAACTTTCTTGCAGGGGTCAACAAAGAAGCAATCCAGACTTTTTTGTGCAGTTATCTACTGCAATTATTTGGCATTATACACCAATAATGACAGAGATGCACAGTGGTGCAGCTGATAGTGTTGTCACCTCACATAAAGAGGTTCTCTAGTTCAGTTCTTGACTAGGGTGCCTTCTGTGTGGAGTCTGTCTGGATATCCTCTCCAAGCTGTCATGGGATTCTCCAGGGTTTTCTGGCTTGTCCCACTTTTCAAAGCCATACAGTAGGTGGACTGGACACACTAAATTGGCCATAGGTGTGTGTGTCTGTGTGTGTGTGCATATGGTGTGGAATAATTATTGCAGCAGGGTGAGCCACCCGGTGGTGAAAACTTTGGTTCTAGATAATTGTCACTGTTGAAGTGTCACCCCAGCCCCATGTCTAAAATGGGAAGAAGGGGTTATGGATTGATGGATGGATGCAATGGGGTCATTCCTATACATCGGCGTCCTCTTATTTTCCCATGAAAGTTTGCCTTGTGTAGTTTTCTGGAGCTGTATAAAGATTTTAAGAGCATGTACACTTGAGATGCCCACAAAAGTATGCCACACACATACTGACTATGGCCAGTCTGAAGTGGGTTCAATTAGCAGCTCAGATAACTTATTGAGAAGCAGGGAGGGTGGGCCTTGAGGTATCTCCTCTGATGACCCCTGGTAGAGGCAGAGGATGCTGTGAATGGAGGCGTGGTCTAAAAGGACAAAAGCATAGAGACATGACTGAGCTGCTGCAGAGGCAGGGCGATATGCCATACATCTCCACTGCACATCTGCTCCTTTGATGTAGCAAGGGTCTTGCACATGGCAGATGGGGGAAGGATGAAACAGGGTAAATAAAAAAAAGTTTGATTTAGGACAGTAGTGACTTCCTCCCAAGATGTCCTTAAGATCCTTTCTGTCCCCAGCATAAAAGTCAGGCATTGGACAGGGTTAGAATAAAGAGCAGGTAGACACAGTGAAGGACATGGGACACTGGGATGGCTTTCAGAAGGAGTGAAGTGGGGAAAAAGAATGCAAGAAAAAAATCCTCTGATCTTATGAAAAAGATCACATGATGCCAGAAATAGACAGACAGTAATGAAATCTTTTAAAATACTCAAATTATTAAGGAAACTTGTAATAAACTTAGGAAAAAAAATAATTTCTTTTTTTGTCCTTTTAAAACACTTTTTACACCATTTAAACCTGTATTTCTATCTGTTTGTAAAAACAATTGCTATCTTCTTTCCCTTACCTCTCTTCACTTGGTATAATCACCTTCACTCATGTCTCTTTCTTCATGGTCAACCAAGAAAAAATTGAAACTGCAATAAATTGCCAAATATTTAAATAAGGCATCATTCCTGTTTTCATTTCAATAGCATAAATATGCTCAACAATGTTATTAATTCTAGTTTTCATGCCGTTATAAAACATGTATCTGCATAAACAACTTGAAATTTTTGCCAAAATCCCAAAATTTTAATAGTGTAATACCATTAAATAAATGGTCAATCAGCTTTGGGATCTTTATTATTTCATCAGTAATCACCATCATATATGCATATGTACAGGCGTGCACACAAGCAATTTTTTATATATATATATATATATATATATATATATATATATATATATATATATATATATACACACACATATACACACACACACACACACCAAACCAAAGGGTAGAAAGGTCACACAGACAAACCATTCAGTAAAAACTGTAAGAAAAACTCAGCCAAGCTAAAGTTTTCACTGTGTGATGCTTTAAACTTCCTATAATAGAGGCCTATGGGATATATGCAAATGACATTTTAAGGACATCAAGTTTTAAAGTTACATGGCTTCTTTTCTATAAAACCTTGATTGTAATTTTGTCCAATGGAGTTAATTAATCATTCCATATCTAAATGCAAACAAGAGTGGTGAAAGGGGCCAATCTTGCTTAGGTCATTTAGTTATTGCCATTGCCTGTGTAATGAATTTTGAAATTCGATTAACACTCGTCACTAATCATAAAAAAGTTCATATAAAACTTGGCTCACTATATAGAATTAAACCATTCCTTGCCAACTCTGCAAGGCAATCCATCACCAGGACTTACTCACTTTCTACCCTACTTTAAGAAAACAGACCTAGCTAAACTAAATGCTTGTTATAATAAAATTGCCAGATTTGCCACTACCTCCCCATATAGAACTCACCATTGTACTGCTCTACACCAACTAAACTGGCTAGAGTTACCCAGCCTAACATTTACCCAGCTGATGACAGCCCGCTAGCATAGTCTACAAACCCAACAAATATCCTGCACTCCAAATCTTACTTCATCCTCAATCCAAAAAAAGACACGAGTTCTTCAGATATATTTCTACTACAAGTCACAAAAACTAACAGATATGCGGACTCTCTCCACTCAAAATCAGATATCCAAGATTAGGTATTCAGTTGCCCAGCACATCCTAACCAGTCCTCACAATTCAAAAATACTTCTCAAGGGTCATCTAGCCAAGTCCTGGCTTTGCTCTGTCTAACTCCTGGCTGATCCTCACCCCTCCTATTCTCCAAACCTCTCCCTCACCTTTTTTACATCCTTATTGCATACTCTTAATTACCATCTGGGAGTTAATATCTCACCTTACTTACACTCTCACTTTTTTTGTCTTACCCATATACATCTCCCTCAGCCTTCTATCTTCCTCATCTATTCATACTCTTATTGCCCTACCCGTCCTTTATCCAAATACACTACACTCAAAGTATATCCCTCTTGTCTCTATCCATGTAAATATACCATTATTATTTATATCCCTCTTGTCTCTATCCATGTAAATATACCATTATTATTTATATCTCTCTTGTCTCTATCCATGTAAATATACCATTATTATTTATATCCCTCTTGTCTCTATCCATGTAAATATACCATTATTATTTATATCCCTCTTGTCTCTATCCATGTAAATATACCATTATTATTTATATCCCTCTTGTCTCTATCCATGTAAATATACCATTATTATTTATATCCCTCTTGTCTCTATCCATGTAAATATACCATTATTATTTATATCCCTCTTGTCTCTATCCATGTAAATATACCATTATTATTTATATCCCTCTTGTCTCTATCCATGTAAATATACCATTATTATTTATATCCCTCTTGTCTCTATCCATGTAAATATACCATTATTATTTATATCTCTCTTGTCTCTATCCATGTAAATATACCATTATTATTTATATCCCTCTTGTCTCTATCCATGTAAATATACCATTATTATTTATATCCCTCTTGTCTCTATCCATGTAAATATACCATTATTATTTATATCCGTCTTGTCTCTATCCATGTAAATATACCATTAAGTGTCTTTAAATATTGCTATATGTAAGTCTAATCCATTAGTGTTTTTCTATTTAGTTGTAGCACTGTGCAGGTTAGTTTTTGTATTGTGTGCTTTTGCATGTAATGGAGCTTTTCTCCCTGGGCCTTCACTGGAAATGGGCTTTTCACCCAAATTGCCCATTCCGGTAAACAATGTCAAATACATAAATAAAAATAATTAATTAGTAAACAATTAAATAAATAAATAAATGCTTGTATTTAAATACATCCTAACCAACTGCTGCGTAATACTTTTTCTAAGTATACTTAAGAATCTCAGAAAACAGAAACCAGGGCCTTAAATTCTAGACGTATATGAAATCAAAAGGATTTTCAATATCCCAACTAACTACTGCCAAATTCATATTTTTTGATTATTTGTAAGTTTTTACCAGGGAATGGAACTGACTGACATGGAACATTTATCGGCTCAGCCTGGAACACTGTCTAGTAAAGTGCATTACTCAATGCCACACAGCAGGGAAATAAAGACTGAGGCAATCGAACTCTGGACTAAAATAAGTCAAATAGCACAATGAAATCTTATGCCCATACTGCTTGGTGCTGTCATGCAATTATTTTTAATATAATTATCAGTAGCTATCAATATTAGAATAAATGATTAACCTAATTATTTTACTCATGTATTGAAGTTCTCTTATAATAACCCAATTTGAGGTTCAGCTGTTATGGATATCAGCAATTGTTTTAATCTTTTGGGCATGACTAACATAATCCTAAACCTAGTAATGAAATTAGCCCATAATATACATATGAAGTTGCAGCATTCATTTCCTTATTCAATAATAGAACTGCTAAGCACATATTTACACAAATGGGTGCAGTATTTTCATTTTGAAATGTAATGATTTGTTCCATAGCATTTTGAAATTACCATTAAATGTCCTTAAACTCAAAATATCCATACAAATCGAACCGGAACAACAAAGCCACCACATAAAATTTTGAAATTAGTTTATAAATCTCAGCAAATGTTTCCATTTGTACCCAAGTTTCAATATCTTTCTTAATTGTTCATTTAATTCATGATTAGTTATAGACTGTAGAAGATTTCTATCATTTGTTACCATGTTTTCTACAATTTTATATAAAAAACATTAAAGCTATTTCATTTAACTTTATTTTGTCTACTTTATTAATATTTTGATTATGCTTTATTGAATATCAGTAACAAATCATCTGTATTTAATACATGTTAGTTGCTTCTAGCATTTGTAATGACTTTATTTGATATGCTAGAATACTAGACCTAGTTGTTAAGCTATGCAGACAATTATTTGATGTTATTGCATGTGTTTTATGACTTTAAGTCCTTAAGTATGCCTAGAAAACTATATTATACCAATATTTAAAGTTTCCTGAATTTTACTAGTATTATTGACTATTCGTTTTATTTTATTTTTTATGTAGCACCATTGAGAAGTTCTAGCAAATAAATAGGATTTCAGAAAGTCCCAAAGTAAGTTGTCATTTGCTTTACTGTTATCTTTGAATACAATGCAATTCTCCATTTCCAGACTGATCCACTCTTTAATTTGTAAGTTTAAAGAACATATGCAGTCACTTCAGATAGTGATGTGCCCTATTATTAAATTCAGCGCTGCATTTTGCAGTCTTCAAGGCCAGTGGATAATAAGCTTAATATCCAAACTCATGATCATACATAAAAATAACAAAGCTGGTCATATGGGCGTTTCTTGCTACAACCAAGCCAGGCTTGCTTTAATGACTGCAGTATGAGGTTAACACTCTATGCCAATTGCTCACTTGCTGAGAAGAACAGCATCCATGCCTTTATCCCAACAATGTATAGATTACCAAAACAATGATTCTATTAATAAAATATTTGTGTTTGTGTTCTGAATACCAGTCTACGAACATGCAAACAGAGCAAGGTAAGGATCTGCTTCTGGACTAAATATGATACTACCTGATATAAACCATTATTACATTTTAATATCAGCTCTAGCAACAACATTATTTGTTCAAACCAAAAGTATTTCTCCATACTGATGTTCCAAAGAGTGTAGTTTTGAAACCAGGATTTTAAGTAGACCCAGTCAATTATACGTATTAATTTTGTTTGGTTGTCCAAATGGGAGGTATCCTCTTTTTGTAGATGCACAGAGAAAAAACTTCCTACATACATATTCTGCAGTTAGACATCCAAAAACATGGATAATTACAAATAGTGTATTTTAGACGTGAGAAGTACAGCAAAAAGCAAAAGAAACAGAACTTAAACAAAGCTACCTCAAAAAGGGAAAATAAAAATATGCATCCACTGTTATCCAAAACAAATAAATAAATCCCCTCACATATTTTAATGCAGGCAACAGCTCATGACAGTAGGACTAACTTGCATTCAATTTGTTTCTTGACTATAACTGATTTCATACTTTGTAGCATTTCACTATGTACAATTTGAAAATAAGCTTTATCATGAGCACAGTCTAACTTGACACTGGTTTTGTGTATACCATAGATTTTCCTTCTGACAACATATATTGCCCACAGTCATCTTTTATCCACAAAGCATCGTTCCCTTGATCAAATCAATGGTTAAGCCACATATTGTCTATTGTCACACCCTGGCCCTATCAGAAACCTGGCTAAAAACCTCATATTAATTTGTCTGAATTTCTCCCACCTCAATACAATATCTATAGGTCTGATAGAACACCCAAAAAATGCCGTGGGGTGTACTTTGTTTCACTGACGCTAACACTTATAAACATTACTCTGCCTAGTTTCTCCCCTGCTGAACTACTGCTCCTAGACTGCCACATCAATAACTATAGGAAGTTTGCTATTGCCTTCATCTATATCCCCCCCCCCAGGTAAAAACATCCCTCTCGTTGAACATATACTCTCCTTGATAAACACCTCCATCCCCTATGAAACCATCATTCTTGAAGATGTTAATATAGACTGGAACTCCCTTATTGGTGAATCCCCCCAACATTTCAAAAACCTGTATGGATTCTCACAACTGATCACTACCCCTACCCACTACAGTAAAAACGCTACTGTTTCCACAATTGGCTGGATCTTGACCAACTCTCCAAACAACTATTGTAACCCTTCTGCCTTCTCTTACACTGAGTGATCATTCTCCCATCTCTATCTTAAGGCACTCTCCTTAATCTCTCTTAGCCCCATCTCTACAGAGATTGTAGGAAACTGACTAACTTTTCCCCTGAAACCTTTAACTATAGACTCTCTGCCATTAACTGGCTTTTCCTAAAAAGTCTCCCACTCAATGATGCTGTTACTAAATTCAACCACATTTTCCTTGATGTCCTAAACTCTCTTTTCCCAACTCACAAAATCAGAATTAAATCTAATTTCGCACCCTGGCTCTCCAAAGTTACTCATGCTTTGATACATGAAAAAGATGCTCACTGGAAAAAATGGCAAACCACTAAAACTCCCCTTTCTCCAAGGTTATAAGCAACTCAGAATTCATGCAAAAATGTATTATTTTGGATAAATGCGAATACTTCACTAAACTGCAAAGTTCTCACCCAAATGACCCCCCTAAAATTCTGGAGTACTATCACCTCCCTGCTCCACACTGATTCTACTACCATCCCTAACCCTTTCCCATATCACACTACCTCTGAAACTGCAAACTTACTCAACAAACACTTCATAGACAGCATCTCTAAACTCTTACCCTCTGGTAACTCTGCTCATCCCAACTCTTCTGTGTCACTGTCACCTCCCCCTAAAACTCTGTGCTCCTCTGTCTGTCAGCCTTTTACCTTGCGACCTGTTTTGACTAAATATATAAAATCCCTGCTTTTTAAACTAAAATCATGCTCTCCGTCCACTGATAAACTCCCCCCTCAATTTCTGAAAATTGCTGCAGACTCTATTGCATATCCTGTATCTTTTTTAATCAACCACATCATTCAGGAATCCACCATACTGGAAATATGGAAATCCTTCTATACCACTCCTCTGCACAAAGGTGGCAACTCTGTTGAACCCTCTAACTATAGGCCAATTGCTATTCTCTCACCGCTCTCTAAGAATGTATAAATACTCAACTACTGTCTTATCTGATTCACTAAAATCTCCTCACCCCCTTGCAACATGGTTTCTGCCCTAAATACAGTACCTTGACTGCCTTACTATCCTTTACTCAAAAGGTTGCGATGGACAATCTCATCTCCTGTCTATTCCTTGATCTCTCTAAAGCCTTTGACACTGTGTCTCATCCCATCCTTCTTAAACTCTCATAGGTTCATAGGTAGATACTAGGCCATCAGCCCAAGGTCCTAAGTAAACCTAGCCAACAAGGTTCCCTGTCTTACGCCACCCAAGAAAGTTAATTTCCTGTGCCCCTGTTGAGCAGAGCCACAGAAGTGATCCCCGGGATTTATTTCCTATTTCCCATTCGCTCATCAAGATGTTTCTTGAAGAGTGCTAATGAAGAACTTTGCTCGACATAGATGGGTAGCTTGTTCCAGAGTATAGGAAGTCTCTGGGACATGACTCTATCCCTTCAGTATGTCCTGTTTATTGTGCTGACAAAGTTTAGGTCCCTAGAGCATGTAACTCGGAGGGACTGGGATTTCTTTAGGTGTAGCATGTCCAACAGCTCTGGGTTTAACATAGCTTTATAAGTTAGGCAGAGATCTCCTTGGAGTAGGCGATATGCTACAGAGTAAAGCTGGAGTTTTTTGAGACTGTCAGTGTAGGGCATCTGTTTGAGGCCAGTAATCCTCTTTGTGAGGTACCTCTGTGGCCTTCCCAGCTGCTGCAGATGTCTTGTTAGGTACATTCCAAAAGTGGTGTTGTACTCTATAATGGGTCTAATGAGTACCAAGTAGAGGGGAACAATGACCTCTTTTTTCCTGGATGAGAACCCTTTTGTGATGAGGTGTGCCACATAGAAGGATTTCCTGACTACTGTGGCGATGTGATTATCAAAGGAGAGACTACTGTCCACCTGGGTCCCAACGTGTGTTATCACACATTCGGCATTAAGTAGACTGCCATTTATGTGGTAGTTCATGAGTACAGTGTTTTTACCAAAGGGGATGACAATGCACTTTTTGGCATTGAGCTTGAGGCCATGCCTCTGACACCAGGCATCTATCTCAGTGAGGCCCTTCTGCAGGATGTCCACACCATTTGGGGAGTCGGCTATGGCTCCCAGTTTGCAGTCATCTGTGAACTTCATTATCCAGAGGCCTTCTGTGTCAGCCTGTACTTCAGAAAAGCAGACACCAAACAGGAGAGGTCCCAGGACTAAATCCTGTGGTACTCCACTTGTCACTGGTTTGAAGTCAGATTTGGAGTCTGCAACTTTTACAGTGTGGGTTCTGTCATTGAGCCAGTTGGCAACCCATCTTGTGATGTAGGGATTTATGCCTAGTTTAGTGAGTTTAGCTACAATTCCAGAATGGGGGATGGTGCTGAAAGCCTTGGCGAGGTCAAGATAGGCTGTGTGAACCACCTTACCCTCGTCTACGGCTTTGTTGACTGCCTCAAAGAAGTTGATCAGGTTCAGAAGGCATGATCTGCCTTTCACAAACCCAAACTGGGTTAGGTCCAGAGTTTGGAGGCTACCAATGTCTTTGTTTATGAGTTCCATGATGAAACGTTCCATGGCTTTGACGACCAGGCTCATCAGGCTAATAGGGCGATAGTTGCCAGGATCAGTGGTGGCTCCCTCTTTGTGGAGTGGAAAAACTGTTGCTTTGCACCGTTCAGTGGGCACAAAGCCTGACGTGAGACTATGACTGAACATAGTGCTTAGATGGGGAGCCAGTTCATTCTGAAGTTCATGTAAAACACAGCCTGAGATGTTGCCTAGTCCCATGGATGCTGTGTTTTTGGTTTTAGAGTGTACAGCTTTTACCTGCATAGATGTGATTACAGGGACTCTGTATTCTTCCTGTATAGATATGGGCCCTTTAGGGGGTGAGAGAGTGGTAACATTAGCACTGAACCTATCTGCCAGGATATTGTCAATGTCAGTTGGTTCTGTAATTTTTATGCTGTTGTGCTGTAACTCAGAGCAGATCTGGATGTTGCCATTGAGATTCTTGACATAGCTATAGAATGCTTTGTCGTTGCCCTTAGAATCAGTGGTGATTTTGTTTTCGTAGCTAGCTTTGGAGGATCTTATATGGGATCTCAGCTTCTTACTGAGGCTGACCAGGGAGCTCCTCCACTCATGGGATTTTACTCTCTTTTGCAACAGTTTCTTCCTTCTGTTGTAAAGTTTGTTTATGGCAGGGGACCACCAGATTGGCTTCCATTTTTTGGAGGATAGCTTCTTGGTTCTGTTTGTGATAGCATGATCCATGCACTTGTGTAAGTGCTTATAGAGTGCATTTGTGTAGGATTCAGCAGTCGTAACTGTATTGTCCAACTGCATGGGTGTCATAATATTTGCCACTTCTGTCTTAAGAAGCATGAAGTTGGCTTTGGAGAAATTTTTTACCGTAGTTTCCTTAATGGTGGGTGGGAGAGAGATGCAGATATCTAGGGTGATTAGCTTATGGTCGGATCTGACCAACGAGGAGTTGACTTCAGGTGTGGAACACCAGTCACTCATGTTGGTAATGACTAGGTCTAGGATATTGTTGCCCCTGATGGGGGTGTGGATATGTTGATTCAGGGCATTGGAATTAATGAATTCCAGAAAGCGTTGAGCAAAGGAGTTGGTACATGAGTAGTTTTCCCAGTTAAAGGTGGGGTAGTTGAAATCGACCATTATTAGGGTGTTTGGTTGAACCCTAATATTTTGCAGTATATCAAGAAAAGAGGGGTGGGAATCCTGGGGCATGGTGGGGGATCTGTAGCAAGCAATAATTTGGATTGCAGTTTTGGCCAGAGTTAGTTGCTCTTGGATAACCTTGGATGCATTATGCTGCGCAACTAGCCTGGAGATGTGGATATCCTTAACGAATATGGACACATCTCCACCTTTGGTGTTCTGGTCCAGGTTAGATGGCCGAAAAGTGTGGTATGAGTTATAGTCTGGTAATGCAGGGGTTCTCTCTAGATCCTTGAACCAGGTCTCAGTCACTGCACATATATCGATGTTCTCCATTTTAAGGAGTGCCTCAAGTGAGCACATTTTGAGATTTAGACTTCTAGCATTGAGTAGCGCGCTCTCCTCCTACTCTTGGCTGGTTCCATTCCTACCTTAATGGCAGAAAACAAGCAGTTAGATGGCAGCAGGCTTTTTCACCCTTCCTTTCTGTTCAACCAAGAGTACCCAAAGGCTCCATACTTGGACCGCTCCTTTTCAACATTTTTACCAACAACCTACATTCATCCTGCAGTCTCTCATCTGTAATACAATGTGCAGAAGACTCTGCTCTCTTATCTATCTCTAATACTATTTCTGAACTACCACAAACTAACACAGAATTCCTTTATCTCTGTTGAAAAATGGCACTCTCTCACTTTAAATCCAACTTTTTTCTTTCCTCTCTAGATGGCACCACCATCTCTCCTGCCTCACGCACCAACCTCCTTGGGGGGGGGGGTTCATAGGTAGGTACTAGGCTATCTGCCTGAAGGTATTTATAAGCCTAGCCAGAATGTGTTGGCTTTCACCACCCCCTTACATTAGTTCCTGTGCCTCTGTCCGGCAGAGCCACTGAAGTGATCCCTGTGGTAAACTTTGTTGTTAGCAAGGAGCTGTGCCTAATGTAGACTGGAATCTTGTTCCAAAGCATGGGAGGTCTCTGGGACAGGAATCTATCCCTGCAGCATCTCCTATTTATTGATTTATTGTTGTGGTGATGTTTAGATCCCTAGAGCATGTGGCTCGAGGGGATAAGGTTTTCTTTAGGTGGAGCATGTCCATCAATTCTGGGTTGGATATGGCCTTGTATGTCAGGCAGAGATCACCTCTGAGTAGGCAGTATACAACCGAGTACAGCTGGAGTTTCTTCAGTCGAGCTGCATAGGGCATCTGTTTGAAGCCAGTGATCCTCTTGGTGAGGTACTTCTGTGGTCTTTCCAGCTGTAGCAGGTGTTTTGTAAGGTACATCCCAAATGGGGGGGGTTGTACTCTATCATGGGTCTGATGAGTAGAGGGGCACAATGACCTCTTTTGATCTGGATGCAAACCCTTTTGTGATTAGGTGGGCCACATAGAAGGATTTCCTAACCTCTTTAGCAATGTGATTATCAAAGGAGAGATTACTATCTACTTGGGTCCCCAGATCCCTTATTACATCTTCCATATTTAGGGGACTACCACCTATGTTGTAGTTTGTGGGTACTTTGTTTTTTCCAAAGGGGATGACTATGCACTTTTTGGCATTTAGCTTGAGGCCATGATTTTGATACCATGTATCCATCTCAGTGAGACTCTTTTCGAGGATATCTGTGTCAGCCGGAGAGTCAATTATAGCCCCTAGTTTGCAGTAGTCTGTGAACTTGGTCAGCCATAGTCCTCCTGTACCTCTGAGAAGTATATGCCGAACAGGAGGGGTCCTAGGACTGAGCCCTGGGGAACATCACTTGTAACCAGTTTAGAGTCGGACCTAGGTCCCGCAACTCTCACGATGTGGGTTCTGTCTGTGAGCCAGTTGGCAACCCATCTTGTGACATAGGGGTTTATGTTCAGGCTGGTGAGCTTGTCTATAATACCAGAATGGGGAGTGATTTCAAAGGCCTTTGAGATGTATAGGTAGGCTATGTGTACCACATTTCCCTCGTCTATAGCCTTGTTAACTGTCTCAAAGAAGTCCACCAGGTTTAGGAAGCATGATCTGCCCCTAGTAAAGACTAGCTGGGTAGGTTCCAGTGTTTGCAGGTTCCCAATGACTCTGTTAATGAGTTCCATGATGATGCACTCCATAGTCTTGCAGACCAAGCTAGTCATGCTTATAGGGCGATAGTTCCCGGGGTCTGTTGTGGCTCCACCTTTGTGGAGCAGAATAACAATTGCTGTGTGCCACTCTATGGATACATAGCCTGTGAAGAGACTGAGTTTGAACAATGTGTTTAAGTGAGGGGGTAGTTCATCTTTGAGCTCGTGTAGGATGCAGCCTGGGACACCGTCCAGTCCCATTGATGTATTTTTGGCTTTGGAAAGGGCTGTTTTAACCTGAGTGTCTGTGATTTCAGGGGCTCTATATTCTTCTGGTATCATTATGGGCCTTTTTGGGGGTGAGAGGGGGATGAAGTTTGCACTGAACCTGTCTGCATGATGTTGGTGATATCGGTCGGTTCAGTGTATTTTGTGCCATGCTGCACTAACTCCGAGCACATCTAAGCACTGCCACTTAGGTTCTTGACATCGCTAAAGAATGCCTTGTCGTTAGCTTTGGAGTCCTTGGCAATTGTTCTTTTGAAGCTAGCCTTGGATGATTTTATGAGGTTCATAGATTCTTGCTGATACTGATCAGGGATGTCTTCACTTCTTGGGACTTTGCTCTTTTCTGTACTAGTTTCTTCCTTCTGTTGTATAGCTTGTTTATGGCAGGGGTCCACCACACTGGTTTCCTTTTCTTGGAGGAGTGAGTCTTGGTTTTACTTGGGATAGCTCGATCCATGCATTCTTGTAGGTGCCCGTAGAATGTATTTAGTAAAGGATTTTGCAGCTTGGACAGCATTATCCTTTAGCATGGGGGCTTTGAAGCTTTCCACCTCGGTCTTAAGTAACGTGAAGTTTGCTTTTGAAAGTTTCTCATGGTGGTTTCCTTGACCGGGGGTGGGGACAGAATGTGGATATCCAGAGTGATTTGTTTAGGGTCAGATGTAACCAGCGAGGGTTGACTTCCGGTGTGGAACACTTGTCGCCCATGTTGGTGATGACCAGGTCCAATATGTTGTCACCTCTGGTGGGAGTGTTGACCAGTTGATCCAGGGCATTTGAGTTTATAAATTCTAGGAAATGTTCGGCAAGGGAGTTAGTACTTGAGTAGTTCTCCCAGTTAATGTTTGGGTAATTGAAATCACCCAATATTAGGGTATTTGGTAGGACCTTTATATGTTTTCCAGTGTTTCCAGAAATACGGAATGGGGGTTGTGGGAGATGGTGGGTGATCTGTAGTAAGCTACAATTTGAATTTCAGTTTTGCCCATTGTTAGTTGCACACTGTGCCACTAACCTGGAGGTGTGGGTATCCTTGATGAATATGGATACGCCCCTGCCTTTTGTATTTCAGTCCAGGTTCTGTGGCTGAAATGTATGGTATGAGTTTTAGCCTGGTAGTGCTGGGGTGCTCTCTGGAGCCTTAAACCAGGTTTCTGTTAGTGCACATATATCAATTTTCTCCATACTGAGGAGTGCCTGGAGTGTGTGCATTTTGAGGTTTACACTTCTGGCTTTGAGTAGCATAACCCTCAGTTTTATTTGTTTCTTGTGCTATTTACATTGGTGGGTTTGTCTTTTGAGCCTTGCCTAAAAAAGGAACTATGGGGTGGCAAGAGCCTTGGCCAGTATTCAAAAGCCTAGGGGGGACAGGTGCAAGCCATCTCTAGGAAAGCAGCGTGGCTTGTCGAGCATGTCATCCCAGGTGGACAGACACTGGATACCCTTTGAATGACACCAGAAACTTAGCCAATTGTTGAAATTGATATTTTTTTCTTTATACCATGGTATCGTTCTTGGTGAGGGCAGGATGCTACTCAGAGTCAGGGTCATACTGGCCTGGGCTACGTAATCAGAGAGCTCTTCCATGTCTCTTTTCATGTAGTCCAGGGAGGTAAGGCTCAGGTCATTAACACCAACATGGACAATGACAGAGTCATATTTGTACTTGTTCTGGAGTGACCTGAGTGCTTGTGCTATGTGGTGGATACTGGCACCTGACAGGCAGCTAATGGTAACCTTCTCCTTGTTCAGCCTAGTGAGTGGGACGTCAGTGTGCCTGACTATAGAGTCACCTATTACTAGTGTGTTGGGTATGTTATTTTGCCTTAAGGGTTGTGATTGTGTGGCACACTGGTTTTGTGAAGTTTGTGTTGGGGGGGTGATGGTTGCTTGGATGTCTGCTTTGGAGGTCTCTGTTGCTTTTGCAGATTTTTATTTAGAGCCTCCGAGTATGTTTTCATGTATGTATGTGTTTTTTTTTGCTGGTGCTGGTTTAATGGATCTATGTGAGACTGGTGGTGTGATGCAAGTATTTCTCTTTTCCTATTGACTGTCTGATCCAGTCTTGGGTTGAGAGAGCTTAGCCTCCAGTTTGGCTGTATAATTGCATCTCTCGCATGTATTACTGTTTGGTGGTAGGAGGAGAGGGTTGTCTTTGTACATGAGCCAGTTGTAACATTGCCTCAAAATGCCCAGATTCACCAGTTGGACTGGAGAGTACACCTGAAACTGCCCTTTGGACATGCCTGGATAGGTACAGTGAATTGTTTTACTGATTGGCTAGTAAGGTTGAAAAGATAGCCTTGTCCTTCTGTACAGTATAGGGGGGGTCTAGTGCTAAGGTTTATAAGGGTAACTGATGACGAACTAAAATTTGACTTGCACATAAAACAGACCATCAAAAAAAAACACTAAAAACTTGGATGACTTTATAGGAACAATGAATTACTCACTACTGCCACTAAACACACTGTTGCACAGGTATTTCTCCTACCTAGCTTTCTATATGCTTCCCCCATCCTTACCAATATCCAAACTACCTCAATGCAGAAAGTGGAACATACAACAAAATTGCCAGATTTATTCGAAACCAACCACTCTCATCGCAACACTGCCTCTCACTAAACAAATTTCAGTGACTGGAATTTAAGCACCTTCTCCTACAATCTCAACTCCACATTACCTTTTCCATACTCAACAAACCGTCTGCCTGCCCTGCTCTCGCCTACCATGTTACTCTCTACCCCCCCAAGCCTCTCCAGTGTGCTGATCAGCATCTTCTCTCAGTTTATAAACCCAAAAGGAATATTGGCAAACTACTTTACAAACACACTGCCTCACTAAATTGGAACATACTTCCTCTCCATATTAGATGCAACCTTTCCTTTCCCTGTTTTAAAAAGGAGCTTAATTTCCACCTACTAAGCATGAAATTATGCCTTTGCCTTGACCACACGTAGTCTTAGTCTGTCCTACTGTATAACCTGTTGCACCTCCTTTCTTTCTCTGTTGTATCTTCTGCTTAAACTAACCTCCTAAATGCTCAGCTCTACTACTATAGCCTTACTGTAGCCCCCTCTTTTCTCTCCCCCCTCCCATTCGCCACACTATTTATCTTTTCCCTCCACTTCCTATCAATGTCTGCACATTTTCCTTCTTTTGAACAATGATTATCCTTTATTTTTACTGTTATACATAGTAAATTTAGACCACTGCTATCAGTGCAACCCTTAATGTTCATAATTTCTTCTTTTGTTTTTCTCTTTATAATTAATTTCCTATTTGCATTGTTATTTTTAATAGTTTTTGTCCTGTATGTTTATCTTTGCTTATGCTTGCTGGGGGTCTTTCCCCTTCGGTCTCCACTGAAAATTGGATGTTTACTATCAATGCAATGCAAATAGTTAATAACCTTTTCTTTTTCACAATTATTTTGTATTGTGATTGTTATTTAATATTTGTATATTGTCACTTTATCTTTACTTATATTTGCTGCAGCTTTTCCCCTCGGGTCTCCACTGAAAATGGGTTTGTTTTCAGACTCTGCTTGACTAACCCGTTTAACAAATGTGAAATAAATAAAATAAATATATAATTCGGGACAACACATTATTAGCACTGCACTTATCTCTGCTTCTTGCCTCTGGCAACTGCTTGCCTTTTGAAATCATTTCTGCCAAGGACTACTGTTAGAGTCAAAATGTATAGGTAATAACATGAACTCAGTACCAGACTCTCTCAACATACACACACACAAAACTAACAGTATTTCTTTTCAAATTCTGCAATTCATAAAAAAAAATACATAAAAGTTGAGACTCACTTCAACTGTTTTATCATGAAAGTTGTAATATGTAGAAATGCTGCATCTCAAGACAGACATCAATACCATCATTGTTTTTGAAATAAACTGAAAGAAAAAATATAACTGCACTCAGTTTTGATTTTAGCACAATGCAGATTTTAATGTATTTTAAGATATGAAGTAAATTATTAAATGCACTTGTTATGCTATCATCTAATGCTTCTGTCTGTGAAAGTCATTGTTTCACTCAACTATCATGCTGGATAATTAAACAGTAATTTTATTCAGGGATAAAATGTTTGAATGCAAGTTAGTCCTATTGTCAGGCTAGAAATGACACTAACATCAAGAAATGTGAAAGCCTTGAGGCGCCAGCATTGAAAATTAAAACTACAAGGTTGATGCAGACAACCTACAAACGTATGGCACTAAATAGGGATTTTTTTTCAATGCTTTTAAAGGTCACCACGTGCAGGTAGTTTTGATAAAGAAAAGCCTAGCTTTTTTCTTTTACCTGCTTTACCCAGAATGCCGATTTCAATATGTATTACAGTAAGAAAAGATCCCACTTACACTCATTTTTTACATGCATCTTGAAAATTGTGAATTGCTTGTCAAACAGCTTCCAAAAATAATGCACTATTTTTTTACTGGAAGCCCACTTTGGTTTGACAGCTAGAAAGGCACACAACTATTTTGCTAAAATTGTTACTAATATGCTCATCTCCCAAGACATCAAACTATATCAAATTATATTCATTCTTTCCAGTTTTAAAGGTGGCAACTCTTTGGACTCTACACATTACCATTAGAAAATTTACAAATTCTTTATTACCCATCCCTCCTTTCTTCTTAACTCTTTACAGCCAAGTGATACTTCCAGGCATTTCTGCAGTTACATCCTACTGACACCTCTAGGTGTCAAGAATTGCTTGTTTATAGTTTATCAATAATTCGAAAACCATGCTACATACAAAGTTTTAAAATATTTCATCCTAAAACATACATTGTGGCAAACACAACTGTATTGATAGCCGACCTTTGTCTAGTGCAGGTAAAGAGATTGCAATTGATGTTCGTATATTTTTTATGCTGTCTAGACATTTCACGTTTTGCTGATTATTTTGACAAAGCAGCAAAGACAGAGCTGCTTAGTTTCATATTAAAGCTCTCGGCTGGATGAATAAAATTTGCCGAGTGTATGCGTAACTCGAGTGGTTTCGCTTGTCTCTCTCTCTCTCTCTATCTATATATATATATATATATATATATATATATATATATATATATATATATATACATAGATATATGTGTGTGTGTATATATATATATATATATATATATATATATATATATATATGTGTGTGTGTGTATGTGTATATATATATATATATATATATATATATATATATATATATATATATATATATACACGCACACACACACATGTATATGTATGCATATGCATAGTCATACATACACAAAGCCATCTAATTTGTCTCCTCCTGTTTGATTTCTCTTTCAGACAATCCACACTTTTTGTTGTCCATCAGTTAACTCCCTCTCCCATTTGCTCATATGAGGATGATGTCATTAGGACTACAAACACAGGTGAAAATCTTACCATGTATTAGAAGAAAAGAATAATTGTCCTGGTCCACTTCAACAAACACACAACACCAAATGACATTTGACGACCTTTATTAAACTTACATAAATATGATTGTTAACCAATAGTTATAAATGTCAACCAAAACATGACACAGGTGATGATAACCTCTATGAAAGAAAACATAAAATAACCATAAGGGCAGCGTAACCACTCACCCTTGATAAGCAGCGTCCCCCACTTGCTCACTTATCTTTGCATTAACAAGTCAGCATTACCCCACTCACCTTCAATTTATTTAATTACTCCACCATCCAAATAAGCAGCTCTGCTTGCTTATTAACTTATCCAACAGAGCAACTGCTCAATTTCCTTCCCAACTTATTGAAATTGCACATCCAATGCCAGAGGGCATACAGAAGAGGGCAAGCCTGCCTCTCTTCTCTGCCTTCCCACTGAAATAACCACAATCCTCCACTGCTAAAAGAGGGAGGGCAGGAGGGTAGCAAGTTCACGCCAAAAATGTGACTCCTACCTCAGTTACACTTGACAAAACCATCTAAGCCCCTCCCTACCCTTACCTCATTTCCTCTTAAACATCCCTCCATCTCATTTAACACTATCCTTTCCTTATTCTCTTAATTCCTGCTAATCTATGTACCTAGCCCCACTTGAAGATGACCCAGGACAAAATGGTCTGTTGCAAATCTCATTTGTCCTGGTCCACTTCAAGAAACACACAACACCGAATGACATTTGACAACCTTTATTAAACTTTCATAAATATGCTTGTTAACCAATAGTTATAAATTTCAACCAAAAACCATGACACAGGTGATAATATCCATGGGAGAAAACATAAAATGTTCACAAAGGGCAGCAAAACCACTCTCCTTGATAAGCAGCGTCCCCCACTTGCTCACTTATCTTTGCACTAGCAAGGCAGCGTTACCTCGCTCACCTTCAATTTATTGAATTACACCATTATCCAAATAAGCAGATCTGCTTGCTTATTAACTTATCCAACAGAGCAACTGCTCACTTTCCTTCCCAACTTATTGAAATGCACATCCAACACCAGAGGGGGAGCAGAAGAGGCCAAGCCTGCCCCTTTTCTCTGCCCACCAGCTTGACCAGGCTGTTCCCCCTTTCTCTGACCAAACTTCCATTAATCTAACCTCCAGTAGGCCACTATGTCAAACATCACTCAGTGTACCCATCCTCCCTAACCAAGCTGGATCCGAGTCATTACCTCCTAACCCTATACATAACTAACAGAAACAGCCCAGTACCTAACAACTGAAAATGAACCACTAACCCCCTCACCTATGCTGTAGCAGCAAACCATAACCTCATCACCTATCATAAATACTGCCATGATGTAATGAAACTATAGCACCCGACCACAGGAAGCCTCGCAATGATACAAAAAAAACCTGAGCAGCCACTGGACCCACTACTAAGCCCACCACCACTGAAGCCATGCCAAGACAAATGCATTCCATCATGCTACATTGCAACTCCATTGTACCTCCCAATATCAAACCAAAACAAGACATTACCTTGTGACTGCAGGGAAGAAAAACATAACAAACCAACTCTGTATTCGCAGCACTGCTGGCAATCTGTGACCTCCTGTCATACCGCTCCATCAGCTGAAACCATCCTCAGGTTCTTCGCTCACCAGTCAAGTCCACCTTTCTTCAGTCCACCAAGTAGTACCAACTCTGCTAGTCCCAATCTGCACTCAGAGTGATCTGTAAAAGAAAATACTGTAAATACTCCACACACGCATATACCAAACTCTTAAAGACCATTATACCCCACCGAGGGCATATCTCATTTATCAGCTGCATAAAATGCAGACACTACCAGATGCAAAACACCCCTGAAAATTAAATGTCCTACCAAAGATCCCATAAAATTGGCTCTCAACTGCCATAATAATAGTACAACAAATCTCCTGCGAAATAAAACAAGGTCTTATTTTATAGCTAAAAATATCACTCTTCTACCAACACAGGAGGTCTGAATGAAATGAATGACTAGACAAAGAGAAATTAAAACCAGTCATAATCCTGCTGTACAGCCATATACAACAAAGAGAGATACAAGCTCCACTATGGCTCCACCACTATGTCCTTAGGACAAGGACAACATTCACTCTTATTCATTTTAACAACAAGCAACATGCACTGCACTCTGGATGTGAAAACTCACTTAACTGAATATGGCTAGGTTATGGAAAACTTTAGAATCATTAGTTTGAAAACCACCCCCAAGAGCAGAATAAGAAATGTATCCTCATACTGTTTACCATCCCTCAAGCCCGCATCCCTATCAGCCTACCCTATCTACCAAATGAAACTGCACAATAACCATAACTAAACATTGATAAATAGCTGACTTAAAGGCCCTAAACCATTAACCTATTAACTTCCTCTGCTTATGATGGCTGTGCATCCATCTCTCATACAAGAACCCCCAGACCCCTCGTAAACTTCCCTAACCCTGCTTAACCCAGCTCGCAAGATACGCCCTCTTCTCTTGCCTACACCTTACAAAAATGCACCTAATACAACATACATATCCTAAAGAACAACGAGCAACATCTTCCATATGAATTCTTTGAACACCACTCCCACCACCAAAACATCCAACCCATCAGACCCAATTACATGTAACAACTCCAGCAGGCCCGTGACTGTTAATTACTTCATGCTCCCCCATGTGAGCACTTTTGTGCATCATTCTATAAATGGAGACAGCCACCAGTATCTCCACTTCCACTGCTGACCCACTTAAGTCAGGTCACCGACTGATGTCCAAACTGCTCTTACCCACCTGTAAAGAAAACCAATTAAACACATTGCTGTCATGAAATTGCAAATTTGGTAGGTATCCATCTCAAACCACCCAATTAAGGAGCTACTAATCAGCTACTCAGCCCCAAAATAACAAGAAGAAGATTCACAGCTCAGAGCAGATTCGATCAGACAAGCTGCAACACAAATGCCCTTCAAATCCCCCACATTCTACAATAGGCTTAGGCACAATGCCAATTAATGCTGGGAATTAAACCCCCTACATTGTGTGTACACAGCAAACTAGATACTATGCCCACCCCTTACTGTCTGCATTAAAAAGCTGTCCAATCTAGGAACTATACTCTGATATTATGGTCTTCCATAATAACTTAAATTTTACATCCACGGATACCCTTGGTATATATCTATTATACTCTTTCCCATTTAATCCTACTTGTTCTGTTATAGGGTTTCCATATTGCTATTACATAGTCAAGTTTAGGTCTAATGCAGCCAATCCATGATACCCCTATTTTGATTACCTGACATTATATATCTTCTATGCCACCTATACCACCTATAGTTCTAGAATTCTCATTAACCAATTAGCTACCATGCTTCCCAAAATCCAATCCGTAATAACCATATCGTGACTCCACCCCACCTGTGGACAACTCCAAGTCCCCCTAAACAACACCGTGAACCCACTCTACTCTGCCCTTAACTCACCTCAGCCTCACTTGCCTCCATACTACTCCCTACCACAACAAGCCTGACGTGGATTAATGAGCACCTAAAGGTAGATCACCAGTGCCCTCCTTCTGCACCACTCCAGCCAAGCAGCATCTACCACCTTCAGGTCACTGACTAATGCGACTCTGTGCTCATCCTTATATGACTTCATTCATCCCTCATTGATCTGTAAAAGAAAAGAAACTTTAAATTCACTGCCATACATCAAAATATCTTAACAATGAGTGCTGTCAAGGGGATCTACTACCATATTCCCCCCATCAACTCTTTCCAATGTAATTATGTCTTAGGGCTCTCCCTCTACTCTTTCTCTCCCTTTTTTTTTTTTTTAATAGCCTGCTTAACCCTCCCAGTTGAAGGTGTTAATATACCATAGTATGCCATTAGTATGTGTACCACATTCTACTCATTTGTTCCCCCTTAGCTTGTAAGCAATGACACAAGCAAAAAGCTCTAATAACACACATGCCTCTCAACCTCTTAGCCCAAGTAATGTGGACAAAGCCCAAACTACTCAAAATCTTAGAGCAATAAGTGTTCACAAGCCATAAATAAAAGAGGGGTGAGGTACTCTCTGAATAGTATAAAGTGAGAAACTCAAATGTCTGTCATTTTCTAATTTCAGTCTTTAATGCTTTGCCACTAATTGCCAAAAACCACAACCCTATGAAAAATAAACCCAAATATGAAGCAAAATCCGGACATTCTATGAAATCTGTACAGTTGAAAGGTATGACAAAACCTGCCACAATGGGAGATAAAAACCCAATATAGGTATGGCTTTTAAGTGCTACTGACATCACCTTCCATATATATGCTACTAACTCAGAGACTATCCTTAATTTAAAGAAGATCAAAATATAGTTCAGTGTACGTTTTCATCTTCTCTCAGGAATAGCAATCCTGGGGATAAAGCAGATGACAAAACACTACAGTACAAATCTATTGCACACAAAAAGCAGCAGTCATGCCCTCTCACTGTGTGCTGAGACAAATCAATGTTAAAATTGTAAAAGCTGATAGTTACCTGGTGTTACATTAGCATGACACTTCCTGAGGGGAAAGTCCCAAAACTCAAACATCTATCATTTCTAACTTCAAGCTTTAATGAGTGGCCAGTAATTTCCAGATAACCCCAATTATATTAAACAGAGCAACACATACAGTGAAGACCTGAACATTCTGTGTATCCCTCTCTACATTCTAGAGCAAGAAATCTGGGCAATGGCCAGAACAGGGGCAATCCTAATCCTAACCACTGCACCTACAGACGTAATTCTCCAGGACCAGGTTCTGCATTTGCACAAATCCTTGAATGGGAAATCTGAAGTAGAAGGTATGCCACTACCCTCCAACCCCAATCATAAACAGCTTGCCACTAATTTGCCAAAACACTCCTCATGTGACACCAACCCTAACATATGATGCAAAATTCTGGACGCTCCAAAATCTTTACCTTTGCCAGGTATGATCGAACGAAAACTGCATTTACTCCTAATGCCCTCCCATAGTTAGAAGACAACAATAATTCATTTGAGAGAAGAAACCAAACCAGCATTTATAGAAAATGCATCTATCACTTGGTCATTACATTTATCGTTTTAATATGTACTCTAATTTCTCAATATTTGCCGCATCATCATACCCTCCAACCCAATGAGTTTTTTCAGTACAGCAGAAATTGCCTATTAGGCACTAATGATATAAATTTTAAGAAACCCTTTAATAAACATGTTTTATTTCATAAAGTATGTTTAATGATTTGTGATAGCAGAAGTGACCACCAGGCTGTAAGTAGCTACCAGCTATCCCTATGTAGCTGTTGTCATCACCAATCATAGTATTAACCAAAACTGGTACAAAAGGTACCTGCCAAATAAATATGTACTCCACTAAGCTATATACCGGTGCAGATATTTATTTCATCAGATTAGCAAGACCCTTGTTAGAAAACAAGCAGCTACTACAAATTATAATTCTAGAGGCCAACTGCATCGCAGTATTGTCTCTAAAACATGTTTTTAAAATTACTTCTAAATCAGCGATTGTGCATGCGCAGCAACAAATGCCTAGTCCCAAGCCCGCGAACATCATCCATATTGCTGTACCTATAAAATTGCTCATTCCTGTGCCTGACAGGCGGTCTTCACAGATGGCTCCCAACCCGCAAAATCACGCACTTTCCGCCTACCCTGTCAAAATTACCACCGTGGCAAAACCTGTTACCTCTGCACACCACCACCGAATGACAGCAACTGAAACGAGTAAATTAGACATAAAATGAGAGATAAATGACTTACTTACTTACTGCCTTGTTCACACAAGCCGATCTTTATAACTATGAAGCCCATGCTTCAAACCACAAGTGGATATTTACTTACGAACACCACTGAGGATCAACCTGCATGCCAGCATGCTCATAGTGTAAAATTGATAAAATAACCAGCTTTGCACTGGCATGCCCTGCCTGCATGACATGAAGTCCGAAACTCCATCCATCCTCAAGCTCCCTTTCAACTTTATGTACTGTTAAACATGAACAAAAACATGATACTCCAGAAACTCCTTAAAGCAGAGCCTCATGGCTCCGAGCTGACATTACCAAGTAAATGTACCAAAGCAATGTAACTCTAAAAGTTGCAGAAAAGCCACTGCAGATGAAGCCAGAGCTAGAAAATGGAACAAAGCCATAGCTAAGTGCAGAACCCAGACCCAAAACAGGGACTGTGCAAGTATCCTTCATACAATTTTAACAGCTGCTGGAGGAACAGCCCTAACATTAGCACGATGCGGGTACTCATTTAAATGGTAATGAGTTGTTGCTACCTGAAAACTGCAATACAATGTAGCAGATAGAAGTTATGCATAACTGACTTGCAGTTAGCATGACGAGGGATATAACGGATTGAAATTATGAGGCAAACAATGGGCCTGGACCTAACATTAGGTCGATGAGGAGCCTTCAATGTGTAAAAAAAAAAAACATATACCATTGAGAAGCCTGCTCACCACAACCACAGAGGGGCTTCATATAAGTCAGACTGCCTTGGCTCACCGCCAACCCTGCAATAGCATGCACACAATCAAAAAATAACACCACAATACAACCCCAGACAAACAATTTGTAGAAAAAATTCTCCTTTGTTGTTATGCACTACCCACCTCCTCTCCTCTATAGCAAATCTGACCAAGGTCTACCTGACTACCACAATACCTACAGGTCGTCTCTGACAGAAAACTCGCAGATAATCAAGTTCACACCAAAAATGTAACTCCTACCTCAGTTACACTTGACAAAATCTTCTAAGCACCTCCCTACCCTTACCTCATCTCCTCCTAAACATACCTCCATCCCATGTTACCCTGTTCCCCGCTTATTCTCTTAATTCCTGCTAATCTATGTACCTAGCCCCACTTGAAAATGTCCCAGGACAAAATGGTCTGTTCCAAACCTCATTTCTCTCTTTCTGGTAATATATCTCCATTGTGCTTCTATCTTCTGAACCAGCTTCCATTATGGTTAGTTCATATTGTTTTCATAATTCTAGTTTATCCAGTAAGTCTATCCTTAACTTCATTTACTGATTTGTTAACCTAGTTTCATCTCCAAGTTTCTTTTCCTTTTTTTTTCCTGGATGTTTCCATCACACATGCATTATTCTACATCTCCACCAGGAATGAATGGTGCATAGCCTTAGATCATTCATTCAGTTTGGCTGCAGCCCATCTCGGCCTTTCTACATGATCTTAAACATCTGTGCATGAGCTGAGGTACAAATGTGGAAATAGACTGAAGAACAGGAAGATAGTGTTATGTCCAGAACTAAATTCATCATGCAGTTCAAATGGATAAATGGAATCCTTGAGAGAGAGAGAGAAAGCAAGGCCAGCATAATTCTTGAGTAGTAATGCTAGAAGTCAATTCATCTTGGATTATGAATGGAGAGGTGTATCAAGAGGTGATAAAGAATAATATTGTAGGATCTGAATTCATCCTGATTTATTGTTGACTACATTCTCATTGTGAATACAGGTTTTATAAAATCTCACCAAGACAAAATTGATGCGTGGGCTGTATTTTATACATCGTGGACTAAAGTCAAAAATAAAAAAAGAAAAAAAAAAAGACTTGGTACAGAGGTCCCAAAATTCCAAATCCAGGTGTACTGCCTGATGAGAAAAGGTAGTGTTGAATCCTCAAAACATGGAAACCTTTCTGCAATATGGCCAGGCCAGGAACAGGTCAAGAATAGCCTCTCACCCCCACACCATGATAGAAGGAAGAAGTCCACAAAATAAAATCGATAGCCCAAAAACTGAGGCATGGAGGAGATAATATAGACCATTGAGGATAAGGAAGAGATTATGTATTGTTACTATTATGCTAAAAAAATAGAACTTCAAGATGTAGCAAGGGAAAGAATGACATTTTATAAAGGAAAAATACTTGCACAAGAACGACTATTAAAAGCCAAAGACAGTCTGTGTCTCAATGTACCAGATCAGAACCAAACCTTATCTAGATGAAGAAACTTTGGGCTGCCTGGAAAAGGAAGAAAGAGTGAAATCAGTCAAGCTAAGCAGCCAAAACCAGATATTATTATTTGACAGCACATATTATTTAGGATGACTTGAATCCCTATAAGGGTCTCAAGATAACTGGCATGAAGTAATGTGGTCTGTAAAAAATATGGATATGGCACCACAGTTTCCATTACATCTAAATTACTGCATTGCACAAATTCTAGCTACTGAGGGGATGCTCTCTTCACAAATCAACCATGTTTCTGTAACAAAAAATATACATGAAAGTGTTACAAATGTGGGAAGGACATGCTATCAGGCAGTCTGTTATTTAGACTTTGAGTATTAAGTAGAGTCATCTTGATATGGTCTGATAGCTGATTTGGAAATTTAGGCTGGCGTGTCCATCATAAGGATCATACCTAACAGAGACAGAAGTGGGGGTTGTAAAAGCTTTCACTACTAGGCAGAATCATTGAAATGAGAAGTGCAAACCATCCTTTGTGTATTAAGTATGGTTAAGTATCGCAGACCCACCCTGACTCATACTGGTTTCTCACTGAATGACGAGTGTTTAACCAACTGTTAAAGCCAATCTCCTTTACTTCATAACTCCCTTTATGGTGATTAAAGTGTTCAGTTAATGCATGGGTCTTTTCTGCATTTATAACATCCACAGAAAGCTGAATCCTGTGTCTTTCTCAAGAGTTTTGTCTCAGGTCATTACCACAACATGGACGACAGCCCGGATGTACTTAGAATTATTTAGTTAAAATGTCCTAAGGGGCCTTGTAGTTTCACTGTTCTTAGCCGCTAAGAGATAGCTTATTGTGTCCATACTTTTATTCAGCCTTCTGAGACTAGAATCAGCAAGCCTAACTAATTTTTAAAATGGGGACAACAGAAATCTGTTCAATTTGCAACTCCCACCAATTTAAGAAATTCAAGTTTGATATTTTGGAAATTGTCCCTAAGGATAGGGTTGGAGTTGCAAATTGAGAGATGCGAAGCCTTTTGGCAACTTAAATTAAATGCAATTGTACCACCTGGTCGAATGAACAGATTTCTGTTGTCCCCATTTTAAAAATTAGAGCTTATAAAGTTTGCATTTTGATATGTAATATGATTATGGTATGTATTTGCTTCCATGTGTTTTGAAAAGGTTTTATATATTTTTTTGTTAGTAGTTTTATGTTTTTAACTGGTAATTAATTTTGTAGTCAAATGATTTCACTATACATATTTATTTGAACGTACAGATATGCGAGCACTGAACCATGGCATCTGATGAAGCAGGTTGACTGTGAAAGCACTTACCATCATTGTTTATTACAGTTTATTAAAGTTATTTATTGTCGTGGTTTAGTGCTCGCATATTTTTATGTTCACATTGGTTTATTGTTGGAGCACTGTTCATCCACACAGCCTCCCTATTTCTTCTGCTCATACATATTTATTTGTTTTTATGAATGGTTGGATTTGTTCTGAAGAAGTTCCATCTCCGGGGATGAAAGTGCTTAACCTGTGTGGAATTAAGTTTTAAAAGTTTTATATATGATTTTAACAGTTTGATTCTTGGGTTTGTGGACATGTTTGGAAAGCTTGCCACAGTCCAAGTATTTCCATTTTATTTGAGTTTTGGTGACATGGTTCGTGCTTCCTTGTTTACATTCCCATTTGTGTCTGAAGATTGCTTTTGGTATAATGAGTCTACGACATGCTGTTCCGTGATGAATCCCTGTTGTGTTGTCACTAATAAGTGCTGCAGTGCTTATTTTATGACGGGTCTTGCATCTATTTGTCTAGTGTAGACTGATCAAGTTTTCTTTAAGTATCTCATCGTATGGGAATTTTAAGTGTAGGCATGTGTAGACTGTGATATAGATGACTTGTACTCATAGGACATGTCTCTCTATTGACTGTGGCCTTAAATTTGGCTTGGTATTTGCATCTCACATAAATAGTAACAATTTATGTAAAAGATTATAATCTGTGAACATCAGACAGCTCTTACATTACTTGAGTATACCAGGTGCTATAATGTGGGCAAAAGAGGATGGACCACTGGCAGAACTTTAATTTCTGACAAATGGTGCAAGGCATGGCAAAGAAGACAGCACAATACAATTGTGTTTCTTGAATGGAAGTATTAGTTCAAAAGAAAATAGTACATATAAATTAATTTTGGTTGGAGAAGTAAGTGATATGTGCAGTCAATATTCTACTGCAGTTTGACTGTAAGGTCAGTTTGACAGATGTTAAGGATGAATAAGAGATCACATTTAATCTCTTAAGTTAATGATTTGGGGTAAAGTAACAAAAATGCATATAAAACATCAAGATCAAACCCAAACCAGGAAATCATAAAATAATTTATTTTAGACTGGGTACAAGATCAGCTTAAACATGCAGCAATGTATCACTTTCCTCTGCAAAATGTACAATGTGGAGTTAACTAAGGTCCTGAGGAGAACTTGAGTCTGAAAAGGTCTGCATCTTTCGAATAGTATTGTACAGCCCTGTTCAGAGTGCTACCTGCCATGAAAAAAGATACTTGTAGCCCAGCTATCTGGAATTTTATAAATAATTATATGTCATTTGGGAATATCAACATGATTCATTTAAGATGTTTGTGCTACAACTGCATTAGAACTGTATGTTATTTGTATATCAAACTGCTAGTGTGGACGTGTGTGTTGAAAAGGTATTTTACAAAGTACTGAGCTTAAAGATGCATCTACAGTATGCTCTACTGTAAAAGAACAGAAATATTTATACACTATTGTAACTGTTTAAATGTATATATTTTAACAGGGAAAACTGGAATGAACACAGGAGGTTAACTTGCAAAACTTCAGAAGAATAGTTGAAATTAAATGACTTCCTGGTTGGGCCTCATAAAAGATGTTATCTTTCAGCTTCAGTAAAACAGGAGACAATGTCTGTACTAGAGAAGTTTTCTGTATTGTCTTTAAATGTGGAGGAATGAACATTATTTTAAGACTTCCACTATTTGGCAAAAGATCTGAGACCTATGTATTTTCACGGCAGTGGGGCTTTTACCTGGGACAGAGTCAGATGAAAAGGAATTATGTCATTCTTCAAACTATCCCAGCAGTAATATTTGAGATATTCATTTGAGAAAACTGAGGGAGAGAGAGATTTCTGCATTTTTCTATGACCTGACAACATCAGCTGGAAGAAAAACTCACCACATCTGCCTTGCTTGCTCTGTAAGAAGCAAGTTAACTAAGATATAGTAATTCACTAGATATACTCAAGAATATACCAAAGCTTAATTTAGATGTTTTTCTATTTATTTGGGATTGTCCTACAATGTTGTTTTAAATATTTCATGCAATTTTGAACTCTGATGTTACTATTATTATTTACGGAGTTTGTTTTTTTAATTATCAAACATATTTAAACCTTTCATTGTGACTAATATTTACGAAACACTTAAGTTATTTGTGCACTTGCATATTTATTTGGTGAACCTGTGGGTCTTGCTGTTGGTCAAACTACCATTTGTATTAATAGTAACATTACACAGTAAGATTGGACCCCCTTTGTTAAGGACCTTAAAGTAGCTGATAAAGAGTTGGCTGGTGGCAGTGATAACTACTTTATAGCCTGGGCAGAAGGAGGCATAGCTAGTAAACCTGTGCCAGGCTTTCCCAGGTGTATGTGTGTATAAATCAAACCTCAAAGTGTATGTGTATGTCAGCTATTTGGGCAGGGACATGAAGCACTGGCTGGACAGAGAGGGTGCTGGAAGTCTTGGCTTGGCCACTCGGCTGAGATCTCCACTGTCTAGCTGTGCCAGTGGGGACTCTTATTGGGGATCTGTAGAAAGAGGGAGAAGCCAGACCCATATTGACTGTGGTCTCTGTGTGGCCTTAAGGGAAACTGCACTTGATGCAGAGAGCTGCATCTGGAAATACTATGTGCATACTTGTCATCCTCCCAATGTACGTCCCCCACTGGTGCTAGTGGTGAAGATTGAGGCTCCTTGATGGTGGGGCATCACATATATTGGTTGGCAGTGGTGGGATATCCACATATTAGGATTCAGTAGAGGGGAAATTGAATTCCTGTAGTCTGTAAATAGTGGTCACTAAGGAAGGTGCTTGTACTCTCAATCAGCCACACGGTGAACATTCAGAGTTTTACATCACAATAGTTGTTTTTATTTTTTGTTAGCTTAGTTAGTCAGGGAGATTGGGCAAGGATGTCAGCAGAGGAGTATGGCAAGCTGACAAGGAGCCAGTTGGCTGAGATTTGCCAGGCTAAAGGACTGGTGCATGCAACCTACTAAAGTGGAAATGATTGCAGCCTTGGTCACAGCTGCATCACAGACCAGCAACCTGGAGGACAACCAGACTGGTCTTGTGGATGTACAACTTTCAGGAAAATGGACAGTTCAACCTTTCCATAGACGAGTTAAAAATCCATCTGGAGTTAGAGAGACTTGACCTGGAGACCAAATGGTTAGAACTAGAATCCACAGAGAGACTGTGGCATTTGGAGGCTTAAGAAATGGAAAAACAGATGGCATTAAAGTCAGAGAGACTGAGACATCTGGAGGCTGAAGAGAATGAGAGGCAGAGACTACATGAAAAGGAGATGCTGACTCTTCATCAGGGTCATGAAGGTAATGGGAAAGGGAGTAACCGAACCCAGGAAGTAACAAAGGTCCATACATTTATTCCACATTTTGATAGTTTCATTCATATGTTTGGGAGGGTATGTAAACAGTATAATGTTGACTAAGGGTTCTGTATACGGTTCCTGACCTCCTTAATCCATTGTAAAGCTGTAACTGCAATTTCTAAATTGTCTGATACTGATTGCTTAAATTATGATACTGTTAAAAATTGTTTGTTAGAGTGTTTTAAGTTAACACCTGAAACTTATAGGAAAAAGTTTCACGAGCACAGATGCAAGGCAGATGAAAGTGTGTGCGAATATACTGCTGAGTTAAACACTTTTTTTTTATAGGAGGGTGAGTGTCAGGTCACCACTTTTTAAGGGCTGGCAGACCTTTTGGTGAGGGAACAAGCCCTTAGCACTTTGCCCAAGGACATGGGAATCTATTTTTTATTTATTTATTTTTATTATTTTACATTTGTTAACTGGGAATGTCTGACTGGATACAGGTCCATTTTCAGCAGAAGCCCAGGGAGAAAAGCTCCATATGTATAAAAACAAGTGTAAATACAATAAAATTATTACAGTGAGTTATCACAAAACTGAGATTTGTTTTACGATATGTACTCACAGGTACATGTTTTTCTCACATACACACAACAATGGTTGGAAGCAAGTAGCTGCGAAAGAAATAGTTAGAGAGTTCATCTGAAAAAGGAACACACATATATTAAGGTGGTTATCATACATGGTGTAGTGTTAACTTTAAATCTTTCCAGGTGGGAACCGATAGAGAATATAACACACAGCAGATGACTTGTGGAAAAAGGGAGACCTATACATAGCAAGCAGGGGATCACTGCACAGGCAAGGGATACCCAGTGCTGCTCATGGGCATAAGGGAACCCATGGTGGGCAGCCTAAACTGCCCCAACAGAGTCAGCCAGTAGCAGGGGAAGCCCTTAGTCGCAGTACACAGCCAGGACCAAGGGTTAAATGTTTTAAATGCATCCAGTGGGGCCATGTAGCATATATATGTCCATGGCGGCAAGGTATAGCACAAAAGGTGAGAGAGGTAGTACGTAGGAATGATAGAATGCCAGCAGTATGTTATTAGGAGACAACAAGGGCACCAAGCTACCACAAGAGGCTATACCCTATCTTAGGAGATGGGAAACAGGACACTGCTGAGAGAGAGAGAGAGAGACCGCCTCTGACCTAGCCATTGTGAAGCGTGCAATGGGTATAGAAGAGCACTACTTGCTTGGGCAGTCTACTCCAGTCAGAGCTTTATAAGGGACCCCATTTCAAATACCTTTGGCTAGGGTTCACCTTGACTGGGAGGTTGGAAAAAGATGCAAGCAAGTAGGTGTGTTTGAGCATTGACCTGCAGATGTCCTGATAGGGAATGATTTTGATAATGCAGTACCTTGTGTGTATGCAGTTACACGTAGTCAGGCTTGGAGACAAGCATGTTGGTCTAGTAACCTGGGTGGGACCCAGACAGACAATACACTTGAATGGTGTGGTGGTTACTTCAGAGAAGGAGCTACCCTGTAAGACTGAAGTTGAGCCACAGCTGCTTGTGGGTACTGACATTTCCTTGGACAGGGTAACTGCAAAGGCAGAGGTGAGTAGCAGTACCCAGGCTGACAGTGAGGCACTGTTGTCAGAAGATACGAGAATTCCTGTGGAAGGGGAGCTAGGAAGGGTTACCAAGAGACAGTTGAGACAGGCTCAGGTCTCAGACCCTACATTACAAGGCCTGAGAGAAATAGCTAGTGAGGCACCTGATTCTCAAGGAAAGGGGGAATCTATATCAGCAGTTGTCAGTATCCAGAGCCTACCATCTAGCACTTCTAGCCATAGCCCATGACATCCCTTTGCAGGTTATATGGGCAGAAAGCATATAATGAAATGCATTATGCACAACTTTTATGGCCTTTGATTTCCAGAGATGTAATAGGGTGCTGCAGAAACTGTGAGCAGTATCAAAAGGTAGGCAAGGCAGGAGACAAGGTGAAAGCCATTTTAATGCCTTTACCTGTGATTGAAGAGCCATTTCAGAGGGTAGCTATGGATATTGTGGGCCTCTGAGTACCCAAAGTTCCACAGCGAGGAAGTATATCCTAGTGGTAGTAGAGTATGCTACCGGATATCCTTAGGCGGTGGATCATTCTTCCATTGAGGCAGAAAAGGTGGCAAATGCTTAGTTAGAGATTTTCAGCAGTATAGGTTTCCCAAAAGAAATACTGACTGACAGAGGTGGCAATTTCATGTCAGACTTGCTGGCTTGTCTGGAAGCACTGTGAGGTGACGCACCTAAAAATGACCCCCTACCATTCCCTGACTAATGGCTTGGTTGAGAGGTTAAGCTCTACATGAAAGACCATGCTATGTGGATTTGCGGACCAGTTTAAGAGGAAGTGGGACAAATATTTGCCCCATCTGTTGTTTGCTTATAAGAGTGACCCATGAATCCACAGGTTTTTCACCCTTTGAGTTAATGTATGAGTATAGGGTGAGGGGACATCTAGATTTGATTTGTGATGAGTGGGAAGGTGAGTGTGAATCCCAAAAGGAGTCTTTTGCGGCATATGTCCTAAACCTAAGGACAGAGCTCAGAGAATTCATGGGCTTGGCCCAGGAGAACCTGGCAGAAGCCCAACAGCAGAAAAAGGTTTGATAGGACAGTAATGCTCAAGCTAGAGAGTATGCTGTGGGGCAGCAGGTTAAGCTTCTAATTTCTGTCAGGCACAACAAGCTGCAGGCAGCTTGGGAGGAACCCTTCAATGTGGTTAGGAAGGTCAGTGATGTTAACTAAATGGGAGAAGTGCTAGGCATGAGGCTGGGGCACAAGCTGTACCATGTTAACATGATGAAACTTTACCATGATAGGGACATGTTGGTACTAAGTATTTGTAGTAAGAGGCAGGAGGAGTCTGATGGGGATCTATGGCTACAGAGAGCCAGCCAGCAAACTCCCAAATTGCTGTGGTGAAGCCTAGGGTTGCAGGCATATGATAGAATAGTGCAGCACTGTACTGGGTTCAGCCATGCTAATGCAGCTGGAATCTCAAGACAGGGAATGGGGTAAGGTATTCCCAGATAGGCTCATCCCTCTCATGCAACATTTCTCAAGAGTCACTTGAAAAACTAGCTTGAGTCTTCAAGGGGGGGGGGGTGTCACAAAAGGAGATACTGCCAGCCCAGCTATTTGGAATTTTGTAAATAATTACATATCACTTGTGAATATCAACATGATTCATATAAGATGTTTGGTTTACAACTGTATTAGAACTGCATGTTATGTGTATATCACACTGCTGGTACATAAGTGAGTGTTGAAAAGGTATTTTACAAAGTGCTGAGCTTAAAGATGTATTCACAGTGTACCATAGTGGAAAAGAACAGAAATGTATATACACCATTGTAACTGTATAAGTGTATATATTTTAACAGGGGGAACTGAGACAGGAGGTTAACTTGCAAAACTTCAGAAAAAAAGTTGAAATTAAATCACTTTATGGCTGGACCATAAAAAGGATGTTATATTTCAGTTTTTGTGCAACAGGAGACAATATCTGTACTAGAGAAGTGTTCTGCATTATCTTTAAATGTGAACGAATTTAAATTATTTTATGACTTCCACCATTTTCCAGAATATCTCAGGTCTATATATTTTCACAGGTAGATGCTAAATACTGCTAGCTTTCAGCTGCGGGTTTTACCTGCAATAGAGTGAGATGACAAGAAATTATGTCATTCTGCACGCTATCCTAGCAGTAATATTTGAGATATTAATTTCAAAAGTCTCTGTGGGAGAGAGAGCATTCTGAATTTTTCTTTGACCTGACATCAGCTGGAAGACCACTAACCACACCTGCCTTACTTGTCTGTAAGTAAGTTAACTAGGAGATAGTAATTCTCTAGATAAAGTCAGTAATATAGCAAAGTTTAATTTAGATGTTTTTCTTTATTTAAGATTGTCCTGCAATGTTGTTTTAAATATTTCCTGTGACTTTGAACTCTGGTGTTACTTTTATTATATACAGAGTATTTTCTTGTTCCCTTATTATTAAACATGTTAAAATCTTTCATTGTGACTGATATTTGTGAAACATATTTAAATTCTGAGAGTACTTGCATATTTATTTGGTGACACTGTGGTCCACTCCTAATAGCCATACTCTTGCACAAACTATCATTTATATTAATACTAACATTACACAGTAAGATTGGACACCCTTTGTTAAGGGCCTTAAAGTAGTCGATAAAGAGATGGCTGCTGGCATTGATAGCTACTTTATAATCTGGGCAGAAGGGGGCATAGCTAGCAAACTTGTGCCAGCCTTTCCAAGGCATGTGTGCATAAATATCAAACCTCAAAGTGTGTGTGTGTATCAGCTCCTTGGGAAGGGAGATGAAGCACTGGTTGGACAGCAAGGGTGCTGAATGTCTTGGCTTGGCCACTCAGCTGAGATCTCTGCTGTCTACCTGTGCCAGTGGGGAGTCTTATTGGGGATCTGGAGAAAAAGGTAGAAATCAGCCCCAGAATGAATGTGGTCTCTTTGTACTCTTAAGGGGAAATTGCATTTGATGCAGGCAGCTGCATCTGGAAATACTGTGGGTCTTACTTGTCATCTTCCCAATGTATGTCCCCTCACTGATGCTAGTGGTGAGGACCCACTACTCTTATACTGAGGAGATAAAGTGAAAAGAGGAGATAAAGTGAAAAGACTAATAAAAAGACAGTTAAAACTCCATCCAATAATGTTCACAGCTCAGAAACAGCAGCAACTTATTCCCTGCCACAGAACAATCACTACTGGCTTCGAGTTTATACTGTGACCAGAAAGTCAACTGAAAGTCCAGTTTCATGTAACATTAAATGTAAGAGTTAAAAGTCACTGGGAGATCTCCTTGTTTAGAAACATGGAGATGCTGTCTAACACATTAACAAGGAAGACATCTTACTGTAACAAAATGCACAGTATAGCAATCTTTAGTCAAACTGAAACTCTAACTTAATATAAAGGTGATAAAACGTGTAAAATAAAAGGGAAAATCTTAATATAACTAGAGGAGATGCAATTTGATAAATTAACAGCCAGGTGACTGTTTCAAAAACAAACCCAGCAACTTTATCCAAATAAACAGTAAACAGTTATAAAATTTGATAAAGTAGGCTATAATTAACAGAATATAAGAAAATGACAATAAGTACAAAAGGAAAGTAATACTTCCCTGATGTACAATTAACTATTTATCTAGGTTCCAGATTCTGAAAAATAAATCCTAAAGGCTTAGCAAAGAATTTGACATAATATATTGACTTTATTTATCTACAGATGAAATCATATCCATCCAAAATGCAGCCCGTAGCACTCATCAGGATCATATCATCAATAGCATCAGCATACACTGTCTAATTAAAATGTTCAGTAAGGTCCTTTGTTGAATTAAAAGCAAAAGATCAAAATCACAATCTGGATAGCCTGCACTGGGAGCATAGAAGGGCAAAGTCCTATATATGGCCTGGGTGACCAAGGTTTGAACCCCATTTCAGACATTTACAGGTTGTACCCATCTTGTGGTAATGGGGTAGGATTGTATGTTTTGGGTAAGTGTATGTCTTGTTTGTCTTGTTAGCTTTTCTATCTATCAGACATAGCCACTTTTAGCTACTCTTATGAATAGAAACTTACTTCTGGACCCATTATCTTTATACAGAGCATGGAGCACTACAATTAGACTCTGAAATCAGTGAAAAAATGACAAACAAGTTAAGCAAGTTCTTAGCTAAGGACCAATCATAACAGCGCTTAGTGGTACTTAATAAAAGATTGTTAATCACACCACAGCTGTTAAGATTCTAGTGTATTAAGGCAATAATAGGAATTATGATATTTAATATTAACTATTTGGACATACTGGAACTGATTGCTACTCGTTTGTTGCCTCAGGTAGAGGCATATGTGGTGCAGGTGGTCATTGTAGGCTGACCAACACTTGTCTAAATGCTTAACAAAATCCCTTACGTCATATGCAAATCATGACGATAACTCACCCCCGAGTCCTCATCTTTTTTTTTGAGAAGATAGAGTGCCAAGCAAAGGAAAAGGGTCAAGTAAAAAAGGATAAAGTCGTACAATTGAGACCAATCTATAATACTAAGGTGAGGATCGAGACTGGCTAGTTTGTGTTAGGTAAAGGAATGACCAGCAGCTATTTGCAATAATGCCTAGATTTCTTTAAATAGCTACATAGAAAGCGAAGGACAATGGCCTCTTTAGCTCTTTGGTAATACATTAATACCGGTGCAGCTATATGCATATTAGTCACAACTAAGTCAAAACTTAAATAATTTCCTGACTGATGATTAGGGCTGGGTGGCCATCTTATCAACTGCTATAGATTATACTATTGAAGCATTTTATTAAATGCTTTAATTTTGGGAAATTGCATTGAAATTGAGCACACCTAGGATAATATCATTGCTTGGAAACCTTTTATGGAAAATTCCCTAAACTATTGCCTAACAGCATGACTGGAGGATGAGGGATATAAATTATAGTAATTGTGAAGTGTGTATATTTTCCTAGTGATATGTGCCTACAACACAGTGTGCTGTCTTTGTCATTCCTTTGCTTATCATAAGTGGAGTACATGATGTCTACGGATATATTTCTCTTGACAAAGAGCACGACTCATCTATGTACCTCTTCTAGATTCAGGCATACACGTGTCATACAGAAGTTTGTAGTTAAAATGAACGATGCCTGTGGGCAGATGCTGTCCTTCAGCCAAATCACTCTGGTGGCCACATTTTTTTCTCTTTTTGCAGAGGAGATCCCAGCTTTTAAATGTCACTCATTTGCTGTTTAATCTGCATGTGTTGAAGCAAGCAATCTTGAGATCTATATTTATGTATCTACAATTAGTATTTAAGGTACAAATGTATGATTGGATTTGGCTTGAATTAATATATTTCAATGTAACTACCTTTCAAGGCAAGAAAAAAGTCATGTGACTAAGATTTTGTTAATGTGAAATATTAATATTGTATTTTGCAAGTATATGACAAGTCATGAACTGCCTTATTGATAGATTTGTGATCAATTTATTTTCATAGTTAAGACTGAATGACATTTGTGTAGGACAATTTGATTAGGCTAGACAGTTGATGTTATTTGTTGGAGTGTCTTAATGCAGATTGTCTTCAATGTAAAGATTTCCAGTTAGTGTGAACAGAATGAGAAATAGAAAACACAGTGGCCTTAAGATGTAAAATAATAGCAGTACAAGAGTGATCAAAAGGTGAGACAGGGAGTGAGAGAGTTATGTGCCTTTAGAATAACAGAAGCCTGAGAAAGATGCATCCCTTTAATAGAAGGCTTTTGCTGCACTTTTTCTGAAAACTGCATAACACAAACTTTGTAAACTGATAAAATACACATAGCGTATGCTTAATAAAATTTACCAGTGCTACATAACATTTTTATTATGATTAATTCAGAAGCAGTCTGATGTTTTACCTTTTGCTTTGAAATGTATAACATTTACAGTAATTATCCTAATAATAGAAATAGCAAACATATACATCCCTGCGTAATATGAACAGAGTAGGATTCATACAGCATTTGTACTGAAATAGAAAAAGCTGTAAGACTTCAAGTCCAGTGAAAAGTGACAGTAAGATGTCGACAAAATGAATGAATGTATGAATACTGCATTCAAGTATCATGATGCAAGTAAATGCAGATTATAGTAATGGAGTGAAAAATGATCTTAGATAGCAAGCACTCAGTTTCTGTTAAGTAAACATGGAAAGCAGGTTTATCATTTCATTGGTTTTATTTAGCAACTGCATATTAGCTAAGATAGGCATTAAACACAAATGACAGCTTTTCAGAATATGCACATATTTTTACATGCTACAGTCATATGCAAAGATTTTTTTGAATGATGGGATCTATAAAACTCATCTCCTTATTCAGGATAATTTTTGTGCTCTTCAGCAGTACATATTCTCTGGGGTACATTTTCTCCCATCAAACACTCTGATTGATTTGCAGTCAGGAAAAAAGAAAAATGTACTGTTCTTACAGAAGTAAATATAAAAAAGAAAAATTAATTCCATTACCACTTCATGCAACAAGGCTGGAAGACAACTTAATAAATCTAAAACTGTTAGCATGTGGTCCAAAGATAGTGTACTCCTTTGGGACAGCAAGAGTTTAGGAATAAAATATCTGCAACGTCTTCAAGCAAAATTGGAAAAAAATAAGATTCGAAAGTTGTAAAACAAGGAGGATTAGAACATAAAAAAATTTATATTTTTCTAATATCTGATCAGAAAAAAAGCTTCAGTTCAGAATCCTGAATTTTGAAAACTTTCTCTTGGCTGCTTGTAGGACACATACAAAACTACATGATTTTCCTTATTTTTATTTTATCAGCAGTCAGGTCGAGTTTTATAAAGTTATTGAGTAAACCAACTGCCATTAATATGAGATGCTTGCACACCTCTCAGATATCCAGATTTTTGCAAAATGTTCAGAATTTTGCCTCATATTTTTTGGTCTGTTTCTCAAAAATTTGTGTTTTTCTGGAAAATCAATAGGAAATCACGGAGGACTGAAGTCAAAAAAATAATGGCAGACATTTGAGTTTCAGACTTCATAACCTTCAGAAAATTCATGCTATTGTAAAACCTGTTATTCTATCAGCTACCATGTTTTTAAGATCGATATTTATAAAGTTACCTTATTTTTGGGCCTTTGTCTCCCATTATTTCTGTCTTCGTGCAGATTTCTTGGTCTAAGAGGTTGAGAGGTATGGATGCTGGTTATTTCTGCATTTGATTTTTATATTTTGAGGCTGTTTTTCTTTTCTTTATTGCTAAAAGATAGAAAGAAATGTAAAACGTCTAGAGGTTTTAAGCTTAATGCTAATTGAAATTTTAATAACCCTTTTAACTAGTGGAGCTTATGATGTGGCTGATACTTTCTAACACTGATACTAGGATAACATATCGATATATAAATCATATCTCAAATTAAAAAACAAAAACAATAACTTGGAAAATAATTGTAAGTAGACATGAAATTTCAATACTGCTAGAACATATCACTTAGTAGTTTGATGAACCCCTTGACTTAAGGCCATGGCTAAACCCATAAGCCTTTCTTTTAAATCAATCATATGGTCAGACTATGTCATGAAATGAGGCAAAATACAAAAAAGAAACATGAAGTACTGTGTCAGAGGAAGGTGATGACTTCAGATAACCCAGATAAACCATATTTTTATAGGGATATTTATAGTTGAATGATGCTTGTATTTGTGCATTGCAAGAGAGAGACTGACTACTCCCCATCAGCTCATCTGCAAAAGTCACTGAACTCCAGTAATTGTCATTTAAAGTTTCTCACACTATGCTTTGTAAAATTAGTTGCAGTGCAGTCAACATCCATAGTTTTCAATAAGTCAGGGACATATCTATATAGAATCAGTGACAAATCCATAAAAATCATGGACACTAAAAATATTAATACTATTAACTGGATACATTGACAGAATAAGAGAATGCGAATTAGTATATATTTTCAAAATACAAGAAGTCTACTCTAATTATTGCCATTATTTATTAAATATAATTCACCACCTTTTTCCAAAAGTCACAATTTTAGGAGGTATTAAGAGGGACAGAGTGAAAATTACAGCCAAAAACCAGGGACAGCTAACAGTTGTGTCAATTAATAAATTGTATAAGTATCTCTGAGTGTACAGACACAGCACATGGATAGCTGACGTACACTTATGTTTGAGCCATGTGGATATGCAGCAACCTTGTAGAATGGATTTTTTCATATGTGCAAAAGTGCCAGTGATAAGTTTTAGGAAATGGCTATGTCTTATAGTGCAGTTGCCAGAAGCAGAATATAGATAAACTGCATACAACACACTTTAATAATGACACTGTAATCTAGCAGTGTGTAATAGACATCCAATACAGAATATAGTTAGATATGTTCTACATGCTTCATTGACAGCTTCCATGAGGAGTGGAGTTACTAAATGGACTATGTAGGTATAACAAGTTAACTGTATGTTACTATCAAAGACAGATCCCCTGAATCTGGATAAAGAAACCAAAGATAAAAGTATAATATTCCAAAAAAGCCAACAACTCGTTGGAATACACATGGCAAAACAACACTTTAATACAAAATAGTAAAAATATAAAACATGTGAGCGCTTTTACAGAGTCCTCTCTGCTTCCTTAGACATACTACAGTAACTGCTGCTCTTGTTTCAATAATGATACATCTATGTCAAATCCAGTCAGTTGACAGTATCTTGATTGAATAAATAAAAGTTAAAGGCATACACTATACAAACACTATATAAACAATCAATCATATAAATAGTACACTAAAAATATATGTAAAAAACTGTAAAAACATGCTTTATAAAATTAGATAGTGGTAAAACTGTAAAATATATATACAAATATTAGAAGATTTGACCAAATATAATAATCAATGTTTCAAAGCCCTGTTCCTAAGAAAAGGTTTCAGTGAAACCTTATTATTTAGTCCAGGTGGTCTGTCAGCCTGAAGCCTAATTATCTATTCTTGTTCTGAGGCTTCGGTCATGTATATATAAAAATAGTAAGCAACGGTAGAACAGACTGCCTACTGCAGATACATGCAGCTCTTCATTAGTCAACAGCATAGTCTAATAACATGTTGGACATATAATTACCTCAGGACTACATCACAGAACAAACAGTACTGCCTGTAACCACCACTGGAAACTTAAATAGGATGTTAAAAGAATAGCCTGAGTGTGGCATGTAGTACAAGAAAAGATAAGACACATGGTGAATTTAAAAAAATATGGTGAGGGACACTGATACAGCCTCACAGGTGGGTCTATGAATATAGGTGTGAAAAGTGCATATTTATGAACATAATGCAACAGCTGTACCAACTGATATAGTTTATGTGGCTGGCAGTGGTTATTCTATTTTTGTGACATTTTATCATAAGTGCATGATTTTGTTCTTTAACCATGTGTGGCTAAAAGATTTCTCACTCACCCAACCTGATCTTTTTTGTGACTTTAAATCCAGTGTATCTGCTGTTATATATGCATTACATTAATCTGGACACCAAATTCCCTTCCTGTCCTCCAGTGTTGCTGTCAGTAAGCAAAAAAAGCACCCATTGTGTAAGCTGTTTGAGTACTTATATCCATCGCATTATATTTCACAGATGCAGAATACTGTGTTTCCACCCAGTGAACTAGTGTTGTTCTTAAGATAACTGCTTATACTAGTGAGAACTAAATGACTGAATGCCCTGACAGCCTAATACACATTGCACTACCTGTGAGGTTTATACCTTCTCTTCATCTTCCTTTTAAAACCTTTAACATCTGCTTTCTGCATGACTTGATACTGGTTTTGCATTTTATTTTCTGCGTTGGGTAAATCTGTTTGACCAGGTACTGGGTCTAGGTTGAATTAAGTGATGATTGATCTAAGTGAGAGAAGGACTAACCTGCTTCAGGTCTGGGATAACTCAGAGCACTACGGTTTTACAGATTTTCATAGGTAGGTACTAGGCTATCAGCCCTGGGGCCTATACAAGCTCAGCCAAAAAGGTACCCTGGCTTTTGCCACCCAAGAAAATTATTTTCTTTTGTCACTATTGAGCAGAGCCACATAAGTGATCCCTGGAGTGTATTTCCTATTTCCCATCCAATCATCAAGATTTTTCTTGAGTGCTAATGAGGAGCTTTGTTTGATATAGATAGGTTGTTTATTCCAGAGTATGGGAAGTCTCTGGGACAGGAATCTATCCCTCCGACATGTTCTGTTTATTGTGGTGACAAGGTTTAGGTCCCTAGAGCATGTAGCTCAGAGGGATTGGGATTTCTTTAACTGGAGCATGTCCAACAGCTCTGGGTTTGACATAGCTTTGTATGTTAGGCAGAGATCACCTCTGAGTAGGCGATATGCGACAGAGTAAAGCTGGAGATTTTTTAGACGGTCTGCATTGGGCATCTGTTTGAGGCTGGTAATCCTCTTTGTGAGGTATTTCTGCAGCCATTCCAGTTGTTGTAGATGTCTTGTTAGGTACATACCAAAAGAGGTGTTGTACTCTATAATGGGTCTAATGAGTGATGAGCAGAGGGGAACAATGACCTCTTTTTTTCTGGATGAGAAACCATTTGTGATGAGGTGTGCCATGTAGAAGGATTTCATGACTACTGTGGCGATGTGATTATCAAAGGAGAGACTACTGTCCACCTGTGTCCCAACGTCTCATCACACTTTCGGTATTAAGTATACTACCACCTATGTTGTAGTTCATGGGTACAGAGATTTTACCAAAGGGGATAACAATGCACTTTTTGGCATTAAGCTTGAGGCCATGGCTTTGACACCAGGGATCTGTTTTAGTGAGGCCCTTTTGTAGGATGTGCACATTGTTAGGAGTTTCGATTATGGCTCCTAGTTTGCAGTCTTCTGTGAACTTTGTTAGCCAAAGACCTTCTGTGTTAGCCTCTACTTCAGAGACGTAGACACCAAACAGGAGAGAACCCAGGATTGAACCCTGTGGTACTCCACTTGTCTGAAGTCAGATTTGGAGTCTGCTACTTTCACAGTGTGGGTTCTTGTCAGTGAGACAATTGGAAACCCATCTTGTGACTTTGGTTCTTGCGATTTCTTGTTTTATAATTACTGCATGTTGCTGATTACAGAGCTCTGTAATGGAAAGTCCACTCAAGAAAATGTTTCCTCATATGTGCTGCTGAAAGGATACCTTCTAACACCTGTAAGCTACATAGTTACTTTTAATCTCTATAAACAGGTCATTCTGAGATGCACAAACTTCTTCTTAGCTATGCTGTTTCCCAGAAGCAGCAAAGAAATGCACCAATGTGTTGCAAACTATTCAACAGTCCAACAAATTTCTTTCTTGTGTTATTTCCTCAGCCCCTCTTAAGCTCCTAAAATACCTTTAACATGACAGCACTGGTCGTCATGGAGAGACAACAGACTAACCCCCTTTCTACTGCCAGTCTTATAGCTCATGCAGTCGGGAGTCCTAAGGCATTATAAGAACTGTCTCATGCTGACTGAAAGGAAACATCTACTTAACAAAATGACACCATCCGTGAGAGTGTAAATGCTTAACACAGCTGAAGGTGTCCCGTTCTCAGCAGGTTTTATGCAGTGAGATGAATACTGTTTTACCTCCACCCACACCCATCTAATATCCATATACATCAAACACAAAAATGAATTACTATGATGATGATGATGATGTGGAAAAATCTCCTCCTAACCCACTTAAAACTCCTAAGTCTGAACATCAGCCTAAACCCTCTATTCTACCTCCTGCTTGATGCCATTAAGGAATATACAGCTCAATCTGACACTATAGAAAACACAACCACAAAAAGGGGTCTCACACAACTATCATGCAGAAAACCTTAAGTCAGCAAGACCCAATGAGTTTGCCTGATAGCATCTTAGGTATATACACAGATGACCGTCCAACCAAGACTGAGCAAATATAGTGACTGTTAGCTGCTTCTCCAGTGCCAGGGTCTCAAATGTTACTAGTTCCCTCAAGTCCCTTCACCATAGGTACACATATCACCTGGCAATTGATCACATGGAAGTGAAAGACCTGAGATGCACCTCCTTGGTACATATGGAGATACACATGATAGAGCTTTCAGAATATGCATCTAAAGTGGGTATGAAACTAGTATTGAGCCATGTCCTACCATTACCAAGAATGAAGCCTCAATACAAGCAGAAGATAACTGATTTTAATTATTGGCATAGCTACTGGTGTATTCTAGGAGGACTCAATATATATTAGCTTGAAAGCAGATGTTTAACCTCCCCAGCTGCTTTGATAGGAATGGGCTAAATGTCTCACTACATTGCTCCTGTATATTGGCCAAGACTTTTTCTCATCCCATATTGCCTTTTTAAGCAAGACCAGACTCTGTAAATTGCCTATATAGCAAGCCATAGTCAAAAATATATAAATGTAGCACTGCTAGGATCCTTAAGAAGATGCATTCCCTATAGGCACTCCAAATCTTTGAAAATACTTCTATATGTATAACTATTAAAAAAAAGCTTTCAAAACAGTAAAAATGCCCCTTCGGTATATGGCATCAATGCCTAAATCTGCTTCAGACCCAATGCTGAAGTGAGAGTTGTAGCTAGAGGTGATGTATCAGTGTTTTTAAGAAACTATATCAACCCCAGACTCATAACATAGAATAATCTTGAACTCCTGCACATCCTTCTCAAAAACAAAACAAAAAAAACTACTGTAAGCCTTCCCTGACACTGGCATATCTAATAAAAACTGTCATTTCTCACTGTAGAACCTAAGACTATCCTCGTGGGTGGCTTCAACTATCTCTCCATTGACTAGGGAACTCATACCACCACAAATATATAGGCACAGAAATTCCAGGACTTCATTAATGCCATCTCCATGCACAAACTAGTCCAAATCCAAATAAAGACCTCAAAAATATTGGATTTGTTCCTCAACAATATTGCTTTCTCTGCTTAGCAATAATTGCTATTAAACAACTGGCAAAATCTGACAACAATGCATTAAGTATAAGACCTGTGTTACTGTGAAACCCCTCCATCTTCAGAGACTACTCTAAGGAAAACCTACTTCAGTTAACTGATTTTCTGATGAAATGCAGTCCCTCCTTACGTCTGTGATATCACAACCATTGCTGTTATATTCACTGACATTTGTATGTCCATCTCCAAACTTGTATTGCTGCATCTGTCCCCATAAGGCAGAAAAACATTGCCAGATTTAAGAATAAACTCCAGCCGTTCATGTCTTGTTTCTAAATCCCTACTACCAACCCTCCTTCAACATAACTGTGTATTTTGAAACTGTATTTGCTTAACACTTCTACTTTTTTAAACTGTAGCAAACTGCATGCTACAAATGTAGCAAACAGATGCCACAGTTTATACCCTGCCTGCATAGAATGCTTCAGTGCTCGAGTTTTAGTTACAAAAAGAAAAATATTTATTTTTCTTTTGAATTGTAGCAAAATAACAACTTTTAAAAGAGTATTGCAATAGAAAAGATATGGATCAGATGATCACACCATCCTCCAACTCTTTGTCCCTGAGGCTGTTGGCCCTTTTGCCCAACATTAGTTATGCCTGTCATAGCTTGTGCAAATAATCTCTGCAGCATCAAAATAGAGCACCCATCTCACTGACCGTGTGGCAAGGATTTGTTTCTCTGTCCTACAGATGACCCACCTTTTAATCTATTTACTCTGAGGATAATCTTGTCAAATGGATGGAAAAAACATTAGTTCATCCTTGGTTTTGCACCTGTTTCCCTTATAAATAAGGAGAACCCACACATTTCTACTCATTTTTGGCTATTTCTGCTTAATATATAAGGGCTAAAAACATCTTGGGAATGCATGGCTATGTATCTAAGGATCCTCGTGGATCAATAGTCTGTTAAGTACCTATAAACTTATAATAGATTCATAGGTGTTTACTAGGCTAAAAACCATATGGTCCTTTTTAAGCCTAGCCATTCATCCCAAATTTTGACAAGTTCTCATACCCTTGATAAGTATAAACAGGGGCCTAGAAAATTAATTAGAAGCAGAGTGCTAGGAAATTAACCATTTACATTAGAGAAACAGGTACCAAACCAGGGATGAATTTCCTCTTCCCCATCCAACTGTCCAAGTTGAATTGGTTTAGCCAGGAACTCTGCTTCCCATGGATGGGGAGCCTGTTCAAGAGAAGAGGTAGTCTCTGTGATACATTCATGTCAATCCAGCAGGTCCAATTAATATCACAGGCAAAGTTTAAGTCTTTAGAATGGGTAATTCTCATGATCTTTGTTTACTGAATATGCAAGAGTTCCATCAAAGTGGAGTCTGGCAATGCCTTCTATGCCAGGCATAGCTCTCCCTTCAACAGCCTGTAGAAGAGAGAATACAGAGATAGGGTCTTGAGGTGGTCTGCCTAGGACATGTTACTTATACCCTGTATTCTTTTAGTGAGGAAACTCCGTGGATGTTCTAAGTCTTGCATATGCCTGGTAAGGTGCATACTAAAGGGGGCATTGTACTCCATGATGGATATGATGAATGCCGAATACAGTGGAACAATGACTTCCTTGGTCTGAGTTGCCTCTTTATAAGTTGCACAACATAGAATGATTTGCTCATTACAGTAGACATGTGATGGTCAAAGGCTACATTACTGTCTGTGTATGTGTCCAAGTCCCTGACTACCGAGTCAACTTTTAGGGGTGTATTCTCAGAATGATAGTTAACTGGGGTGGATGACTTCCTGAAGGATACTATTATGCATTTCTTGGCATTTAAATTTAGTCCATGGCTCTAACTCCAGTAATTTGTCTGTGTCAGGTCTTCTTGGAGAACTTTTGTGTCAGTGGGGATTCAGTGACAGCTCCTTATTTGCAATCATCTGCAAATTTCATCAGCCAGAGGCCACTGACATTGGCCTTGACTTCAAACAAGTAAATGCCAAAAAGGAGTGGTTTCAGGACTGATCCCCAATGGACTCTGCTTGTGACTGGCCCCTTATCTGCTGTATCTGCTCTTTTAGCTGCATTATTTCCCCTCCATTGCCTGATCCACCTCCATTCCCACGGTCGTATCTTCCTCTTATGCTTCTGCATGTCTTTGCTCTTCTTCCGATTCTTAGCTCTCTCAAAAGGATAAGCATAGGAGACTAAAAGTAATTCCTGAAATAAATCACAATATTCTTCATAATGGAAAATACATAAGTAGTGCAAAGTATGCATGAGGATATTGGTGCACGTCACTCCTGCTGATCAGCATCAATAAAGTGCATACAAGGTATGTTAGAAGCAGAATGAAGCGTGGCATACGTCACGTTAAGCATGTACAGCAGCTGTTGTAGGTTGCCCATTTGTGGTTTTGCCAAAAAATGCAGTATAGTTGTGCAGCCATAAACAATGACCATACTAGACAGCATGCGACTACATTCCAAAGAAGACTACATATAATACAGAAGCATAACAGGCAGATTGGAAACTTGACTTGCTGCAGTCACTGTAGCTTTCAGTACACATGCTGATTACCATTTTAATGGTATATGTGTCCTTGTATTACTAAATTAGGCACATATAAGGTAAAACATCTGACAAGGATTGACAGGGGGTGTTTATATTGCTGTTCTGTGGCAGATAAAGAATACTTATTTACAAAATACCTTGTGAGAGTGGCCTGCTACAGATGACCATGCCACAGCCAAGGTGGAGTCAAGACATGTATTAAATAACACAAGGCACAAAGCTGGATTGTACACAAGTCACAGCGAAGAACAGATCAGAATAAATATGAAAGAAGTATAATATGCAACTAATTATCTATAATACACAACTTAATTTCTATAATACACAACTAAATAATATCCATAATACACAAATAAATAACTGTAATATGCAACCAAGTAGCTACCTGCAGGCCATATATCACAAAAGGCCTGAAGTCCTACAACTATAACAGCACAAATACACAGACGTAACATGTGCACTCTTTGACGTAACATGTGCACTCCTTGGAGTCTGTCATGTGATATAACAGGGTATTGAGAACTGTATGTAGTGGCAGATTCTAAACTGCTATAGCCCCGTATGATTAAATATCTACAATCCCCCCAACAGAAAATGCTGTGCATTTTAGCAATGGCACAATATAAAGACTTATGACATTCTATCTTTAACCTTCCACTATCATATGTTTGGATTACAGGAAACCAATTTTGGAATGGATGCATTACTATCTTGAAGAACAATTTAACTTTCATTCTGCTTGGGGGTTCTTTTCCATTGAACATGTACAAGTGCAGAGAAGGTCCTAATTAAGCCCTACAGGATGGCTTTGATCAGAGTGAAGCAGGGAGCAGCTTGGTTAAAAAGTTAAAGGAAAGATTCAATAATGCTTTAATGCTGACTGGCAGAACCTGTTAAGTTGTGCAGGCTGCTTATTTCACAAGTGAGGATGGAGATACTTTGACAAAATCTCATACATCTGCTTGGGTTCTCTTGGATCCTTACTTACACTCACTAACAGAGATGTTTAATATGAATCACATATGTCACGACTAAAATCTGAATCTAAAATTGCATTTTTACTGTCACATATTGTAATGAACAGTTTTAAAGTTAGGTTTTGCTGAATGATTAAGTGAATACATTTCCATTACCATATTCAAACTGAAGTTAATTTAAGTGCTAATCACGTTGTAGTATTCACAAAAATATTCAGTATTTACACAGAAAAATACAAAATATATTAAATAAGTAAAAACACATACACGTACAAAAAAGGGGACACCAAATGCAGATTAAATTGCGTACTAAAAGCTGTTCAAATGGTTGTCACAAAACACCAGGTTAGACAAGTACCATTTTTGACAACTCAAAGGAGGCCACAGTAACACTCCATAAGTTAATTAAGTCATAAAGACATCAGATTCCAGATGTACAGACTTGATGTTCAAAGGATAGTACACAAGATGATACAAGGCACATACCACAAAAACTACTGACTGGTCAGGCTGGCAGTGAACAACATTTGAGGTGAGCAACACTGAGCAGTCGCTCCTTCTCTCGAGGAGGACACATCACACAGAAAGAAAAATAAAGATACTGAGATTTTGGAAGGGCGGCTAAGGCAGCAATAACAAGACAGGGGAACGATATTAATAACGTACAGCAGTAAACATGAAGGCTGCAGAATTTATATGGGCTCTATCTATCCTTCCCTACAGCAGGAACACACTGATAAAGGGCAATTCAGTCAATGAGCTGAAGGGAAACTAAAGCATGAATGCCAAAAGAGACTGATCCTCAGAGCGTGTCAAGTCGCTCAATGCTGGCGAAATTCCTTACGTGGAAGCAAGATGCATTTACAGTAGCAAAAACGTTGTTTCTCAGCTGATAACAGAGGACAAGGATCATACAGCTTTAAAATTAACTTCAGCCTGTTGCTACAATACACAATTAACGAATTAAGTTGCAAGGTGTGTCTACTTTACAAAGATTTCATTGCTCAAGAAATTCAGAAGTTCAGTAAATAGACTGGTATGGATTTAGGAGCAATTAAATGTCATATGTTTCAAGCTGTACACACGTAACATTCCCAGTACCCTTAACTAGGAATAGAAAGTTCAGCATGGAGTAGAAATTACTAAGAATGCTCAGATCTAATGATGTATTTATAATAACCGGGGTTACTATGGCATTTTTCAATATACACAGGAAAAAAAAACAAGCTGTCTAGGAGTGCTCCAACATTTGATAAATAGCTGGTCCCAAATCATACATGCAAGTTACTATGAGTCCAGAAGGAAAGACCAAGTCTTCAAGCGTAAGGTGCATGTCAGATATCATACTCATGAACTTATTTGTAATTGTGAACTAAAAACTCTAAATGAATACAGGAATGCTTAATCTCTCTAAGACGTTACATAGTTCCTTTATGTCTGGAAGGGGGGAGCACAAATCTAATAGAGGCAGATTTGTTAGTGAGTAACTAAGCAGTTATTTAACATGGATGTGATATAAAAGTTATACAGGTGGTAAGGCAGACCTATTTGCAAAACTCAGAAAAAAAGTATAGCTGGAAAATAGACACCCTGAGGTTATTGATTATTTTAGACAAGATAGCTGCACTTTTAAAGGATGCTTCTCATTTCTAAACATTTATCTCTGTGACTACTTTGCTAGCTCCGTAATTGCTTCCTAAATAAGCAGTATAGCCATTTGCAGCACTGTACACTCCAGAACCTCTCCCGAGGATGGTCAGGATAGTGTAAGCTACTCTCACTGCCATCCTCCACTCCACAACCTCTCCAAGGCATGTGCTGCTAATCACAATTTAAAATGGGTCGTCTGAAGGTAGGTGGTAGTGGTTATCAGAAACTGTAATGGCCAAGTATATACAAATGAGAGGATGTTGTGAGATATGCAGAGGCAACAGAATGGATGAGATGAAAAGGATGAAGAGTGATATTAGCAGGGAATTCCAATGTACTGATAACGACAAGTTTAAATGCATTATATTTAAAGGATAAATTTAAAGGGATGGCCCCAGAGATTATTTATTTTGACTCTAGTGTTTGTTTACATTTTCAGTCTGGCTTTCTGAGCATGTCCCAGTTTGGGCTGAAGGGGATTGGGGAAGGGATGGTTATAGGAAGCTAAAATGATCTTGGTCAAATTACATACCAAATTGCAGCTGAACTCTCACTGAGTCATTCATTAGTTTCACTTGTGCTTTTTATCTTCAGAGACATGTAGCCTTTCAGGAATTTTATGATTTTTCAGGAAAGCATATGTGCAGTGTAAAGCTAAAACATTAGCAAACAGAGATTTTGTTCATTTCATATTTTATTTTGTGCAGATTTCTGAATGCTAAGTGCTAGGATTTTATGCATGACTGTCACTTGTTATATAGAAAGAATCAGAATGCTGCAGGTTTCAAACAGTAGTGGAAACGGTCTTTTTTCATGTTTTGTTTTTTGATCTCTGAATACTAGCTAAGTGTAATGCTTTTCTGACCTGTTGTAAAAAAAAAAAAAAAAAAAAAAAAACATATATGTGATACAAGAAATATATTAATTTTAGACAACAAAGTCAAAAACTTACTGTCATAATGGGGGCTGCACGGTACGACATACATACTAATTCTGAGATTGCTTTACTATGGAATAAGGGGAATATTGTCAATAGACGGCTAAAATTTAGTATGAATTCACTAATCTGCACTCCTTTGACTATGCTGCTTGCAATTGTGCTATACATAATAAATAAAAGAAATAAACAAGCTGCTAATTAAGATACATTTTTTGATGAGTTCATAAAAAGTCAACAGTCTTGCCTAACCACTCCCACCGAAAACACACACAAAAATGTAATAAGCTTATTGTTTCCCATTGATCGGGGATTGAAAGCTTTGACAGGAATTGAACATGGTTAATTGTATTGAAAACAGGGCTACATAAAGTGAATTAAAACCAGGAGTACTGTTGATGATGACACGGTTAAGTGGGTGGTAAGAGCTCGGAGGATCAGGTCAAGTTTCTTTAAGTCAAAATTTTAGACTCTGGGATTGTCTCTTAAATATGAAATGCCAAATAAATCTAAGGAAATGCATAAAATGTACACTAGGTTTTGGTGTATGGAAGGAAGTGAGAGAAGATGAAACAGTTTGCATTTAGTAGACAGAAAGGTAAACAGTTAAGCAGGATACATCAGATATTAATAGATGATAAACCTTAGGCAAGTTAGAGACTGTAGATATAAATGAAAAAAGTGTCAGATCCTTATCTAGTCATAATCTTATAGAAAAGCAGTAAGAAGGACTGAAGAGGTAGAGATGGAACTCAAAGTGGAGAGGCTTAGATTAGGCAAAGATCTTACAAAGATGGCAGGAATGGTAGTCAGAAGAGGGATGAAAAGGGTATTAAAGGGCGGGATGATATCAAGGTTGTCTGAAGAGCAAAAGTGTTGGGACACTGAGAATATTAAAATGTATAATATAAGAGTGAAAAGAAAGCTACAGCATAAGTTGTGCCAGGAGTAGAGTGATACAAACTATGAGGAGGAGGAGAAGATGGAAGAAGATGCAATGGGTAGGATGGATAGAATGATTTAGCTGAAAGAGGTATTAGAGGAGCTAGAAAAAGAGATAAAGAAGTGAACCAAAGTGGAGGTAGGTATAGAAGTAAGGGGGGCATAGATGTGAAGTTACTAATGTAAGAGCAATGACTCAAACAATAGAGATTGGGTAGACAGAATGAAAACAGACAGGAGAGCCAATTAGAATAAAATAAGAGAAATATTTGCAAAATTCTAGAAGAACATGTTTGCACAAACAGAACTAAATCTGGCAAAGTTTGAAGAATGGAAAGGGCCAGAACATGAAGTGAGCGAGAGAGAAAAGGAAGAGATGCACAAACCAGTGGGTATAGGGGAGGTGGTACCATCAATTAGATTTATGAAAAGGTAAAACTTGTGGTCCAGTTGTTTTTCAATTATTGCAAAATGTTTGGAATGCAGGTATAGGAATATATGACAAATTTGATTAATACAATTGGGGAAGAAGAGCACATGACAGAATCAATGTGGTAGGCAGAGATGATGCTGTTATATAAGGGAACAGTAGAAGCAGAACCTGGCAAAATATAGACCAGTTTCCCTGTGCAGCAGTATCAAGAAAATATCGGCAAGGCTATATGCAGCAAAGTTGGATAAAGTATTAGCAAAGCTATTATGGAAATCAGAAATGGGTTTTTTGAAGAGTAGGTTACCCACAAATAATTTTTAATGTTAGGATTTGGTGTGAAAGTGAAATGATAAAAGATTAGGGATGGTACTCAGATATTCAGAAAGCTTTAAAATTAGGACTTTATTATTACGACTTTGAAAATTCTTGGGGAACTTTTGGAGTATGGCAGTTTTATATAAGAACCTACCTGTTCAAATTTAGGGTAAACAGAAGTTGTAGATAAAGCAGGATTAGACGGAGTTGTAGGACAAGAGTGTCACTTGTCGCTGGCAATCATTAATCTGATATAGAGCAAATGGCTCAGATAATAAATTCATTAGCAAAACCAAGGGAATGAGAGGTAAATGGACTGTATAAACTTGTTTACAGATGAATGTAAGTTATTATTAAATGATACCTGAATGGTTTTGAGGAGTATGAAAAAAAAAAAAAAACAGGCTTGGTATAGAACCCCCCCAAAAAAATTCTTAATAACAGGTATAGGAAGGGCTAAAAAATTTGTAATGATGTAGTTAAAATGGAGGATAAATACTTAGAAGTAATGGTACATCCAATGGTAAGAAAAACTAGGAGGAGTTAAGGGTCACAGTAAAGGGAATGATGGAAAATGGACCAGTAGTGTGAACACGATAAGAGGGATAATAGAACTTGTAAGGGTAATGGTATTAACATGAGTAATTTGCATATTGAGTCATGTGCAAATTAAGCCAATGGTAGTATTCCTAGAGAAAATAAGTGGCATGTGTTTTTTTCCATCAGATAATAAAATTAAAAACATGTAGATTTCAGTAAAGCAAATCTGACAGTCTTCAACTGCATATGAAGATAGTTTCTAATAAAGCATTTCACATATACTCATTATGAAAAGCAAGATATTTTATTTATTTATTTTACATTTGTTGACCGGGATAGTCTGACTGGATACATGTCCATTTTCAGAGGAGGCCCAGGGAGAAAAGCCCCACACACAAATTTTGATATATACAGTACATTGTGACAAACAGTGAGAGGAGTACATAAGACATGAGAATAAGTAACTGTAGTTTCACATATTTGCACTATACATGATAGGTCATAAGTATAATACATTCCTTCTTCAAGTCATTTAGCCTACACTATCCAATTGAGTTAGAGTCTTTGGGACACGGTTGAGCTGAAGTCTTAGGGACAGTGAGAAGATGCTAGTCAGGTTTAGCGCAAGGACAGAGCCAGTGTGATTTAAAATGTTTTCTGAGATTTTCTTTGAATAGAGTTAGTGAACAATTAAGAGTGAGGTCGGGTGGTAGTTGATTCCAGATTTTGCCAGTCGAGTTGGTGAATAAGGCTTCACCAGCTGAGTTATCTGGATTTGATTGTTTGGATAAGTAGTCTATTGGATGAGCGGAGTTTGCTGTGATTACTATATGGGGTGACAATGTTTTTGAGGGATGGAATATTATTTGGGTGGTGTAGGGCTTTCTGGGCTAATGTGAGCTGAGTAAATTGAAGAAGGGAAGGAAGTTCAAGCCACCCTAGGAGATTTAGATTGTGGCAGTGGTGTGTCCTATAGGATGAGCCCATGGCAAATCTAGCTATGTGGTTGTAGAAATGGGATAATTTGTTGATTTCAGTACTATGCAAGCCTGTGAATGGGGAGAGGCATAAAGGAGGGAGGAAAGAAGATGAATCATACAACAGAAGTTCTGGCAAGAGAAGTGAGGAAGGGTCTAAGCTTATAAAGTGATCCTAGTTTTTTGTTTATGGTTTTGATGGTTTGATTAATATGAGCATCATATGTAAGATTATTATCTATTGTGACTCCCAGGAGTTTGGTTTGGGCATCAGGGTAGATAATGGTCCCATTGTTAGATGTAATGGTCATGGTTGGACCTAAGAGTGGGTGCAAAGAGAAGCAGCTTAGTTTTTTGGGGTTTACTAGCAGACAACAATTAATGAGCCAATATTCAACAGTATTGAAGGTTCTCTGGGTTAAGGAAAGCAGATCTGATTGTGAGGAGGCCGAGAAGATCAATGTGGAGTCATCTGCATACTGAATACATGTAGCCTTGGGAATAACAGTGTAGAGGTTATTAATAAACATGGAGAATAAAAGGGGTCCTAGTACTGAGCCCTGAGGGACTCCTAAGGAGATGGGTAGACAGGATGATAGCTTTTCTTGCCATAGGACTGCCTGTTGGTGTCTAGATAGATTGGACTGAAACCATAGTAGAGAGTGGGAGTCAAGGGAGAAGCTAGTTAGGGTCTGTAGGAGTAACTGATGGTTGACCATGTTGAACGCCTTAGATAGATCAAGAGAGAGAGCAGAAGAGAGTAGATTACTATTACGGTTATGGTTGATTACATTGGTGAAGGAGAGAAGAGCTGAGGAGGTGCTGTGAAAAGGTCTAAAGCCATGCTGAGATACAGCCAGTAGCTTGCCTTCTACAAGGTGGTTTCATAAGTTGTTTCTGGATACATTTTTCCATAATTTAACTAGTGGAGATAGAATAGTGATTGGTATGTAATTAGATAGTTCTGTAGAGCTTCCACCTTTATGTAATGGTATAACATGAGAAACTTTCCAAATTGATGGGACAGAGGCTTTGGATAATGTTCTATTTATTAGTACTGAAACTGGGTAGTCTATGCTGTCAGCAGCTTTTTGCAAGTATTCTGCTGGGAGGAGGTCAGCAGCTAGAGTGGTGGGCTTTAGTTTTTTGATAAGACAATGGATGAGTGAGGAATGTACAGGTTGGAAGCTAAAGGAGGTGGTGGAGTTATGTTTCTCATTGTCCAGGTAGGAAGAGGGGGGGCACAAGGTGGCTGGCCAGGGTCTTGATGGTTTCTGTGAAAAAGCTATTGAAGGAGTTTGCAGTGTTTTCTGGTGATTCCTTATTAGGGGTTAGAGGAGAGGGGGTAGGAGTATGTCCTGTGTGAAGTAGCTTATTTAATCCAGTCCAGAATTTTCGAGGATTGTTATGTTTTTTTTTTTTTTTTGTTGTAAATGATGGTAGTAGTTTTTCTTGTCTAGGATAAAAGATTTTTTGGTATTGTTTCTTAATTGCCTATAACTAAGATGGTGTTGAGGGTCTTTAGTGGCACGCCAGGTTGCCCAAGCTTTGTCTGAGCATGATTTTAGATTTAGTGTCTTTTGTCAGCCATGGTGCTGACTTTGTCTTGGTTCTGATGGTGCAGGTGGGGGCGTGGAAGTTGAGGATGGCAAGGAATCTGTTATTGAAGTATTCCACTGCATCATCCAATGGGAGTACCTTTAGGGGCGACCATTTGCAAGCCTTGAGTTCATTGTGAAAGTTGTTGAGATTAAAGTTTTTGCAAGATCTTATTGTTTTAAAGGAGAGTACTTGGGAGTTGTCTGTCTTGAGCTTAATTATATATATGAGACAGTGGTCACTTATGTCATCGGGTAGAGTCTCGGAGTTATATAATTCGGGAAGAATGTTGACAAGTATCCAATCTAGGGTGCTTTCTTTATTATTGTTTTTATTAAGTCTGGTGGGGGGAGTAATCACCTGAGAAAATCCATACAGGTTGATATGGGTTGTGGGCGCAGCAGTGGAACATGAGTTCCAGTCAATACTGAAGTCCCCAAGAACAATGGTTTCTTGGGGGTAGTTAATAGATAACCATCGTAAGATGTCTTCTAGGGTGCTAGTATTTTAACCTGGGGGAATATAGACACAGACAATGTACTTGCATTTGTTTTTATTGATTTGGAGTTTGGTAATTAGGATTTCTGTGTTGCTATCTTGGGGTGGTTGTAGAACATCAGTGGTGACTTTTAGATTCAGTTTGTATAGAACAGCAACTCCACCACCTTTCCTTTTAATTCTGTCCTGTCTAAGTATCTGATAACCTGGAGGTGTAACCTCATTATCTTTAGTTGCTGGTTTCAGCCAGATTTCTTTGAGACAAAGTATGTCTACAGAGTAGACAGCTAAGAGGGCTTGCAGGTCATGAATTTTATTGTTTAGGCTTGTAATATTCAGATGACAGGCTAGGAATGAGTTGTGGGGCCTATTAGACAGAGGGAAGCTGGTAGGATTATTGGAGTGAGAGCTTGGTATACCTGTGATAAAGGTCTATATAAAGGTATAAAGACAAAGTATATTACATTTTTATTTTTGTTAAATTCCACATCAGCTTGTAATGAATGGAAGAGTATTCAATGTATTCATTCATACAGACTTTTAGTATAAGCTAAATGTGCTCTGTTCATTAACATTTTTCATTTTTGCAAGGGAAACTGTTTTATTTCAATAAACAATGTACTCATAACAGGATTGTATCAGATACAGAAATATTAAATATACAGTTGTCATAAATTACATATTATTCATAAAACAAGAATCAGACACGAGTATACCCATAGTTTTAATTCCATTTACCAATGGAGATTTTCAAGAAAATAAGCCTGTATAAATATTTCTGGCATGTTGTTCCTTGTCCAGAAATGGCTGTATCACCAAAACTGTCTGATGCTTTCTGTGGAAGCATTGAAAACACCATACTGAGGCGTTCTATATAAAATGCACATAGAAAATGCTAGTTTCTAGATAATTCAGGAATTAATGCATTTTAGTAAACAAAAATTCATTATACTATAACTTCTTAACAGCAACATTTAAGCAGAATAACCTTCATTTTTATACAGAAATATGTAAACTTTCTAGACCTTTAAATTGCACTAAGCAGTCATGGTGTTAACTTCTATATGCATTACTCTAAGGAGAATTGACAAGTACTGTTCAACTGATAGTTTTGTGAATGCTTTCATCTTTCTCATAATCATTCTGACCTTAATATGGTTCTATCTGCAAATATTAGAATTTATATCTTCATTCAATTGCTTTTAAATAAATCACAAGACAAATATATTAGTACATGCACCCTTATATTTTGTAAAAGCTAATACAAAAATAAGAAAATATCATCAACTTCAATAATTGGATGACAGTCAATACCTATCAAAACTATTTCTATGGGATTTAAAACATTTGAAATCATCATATTTTGACAAATATATATGCTATTTCTAGCTTCAAAATTACCCCACCACAATAAAATTATAATTTAATTTTTTTCCACTGTTTATCAGGCATGACATGTTCTGTTTGATTTGAACCAAATGGCACACTTCAGTATACGAATATCTATGTAGAACTACTGGTAACATATGACAATAGGAATACATCTCTGAAAATGTTTGAAATTTGGCATCCATGTATTAAGGAATGTATGATATGATAAATACAGACTGCAGCTGGTCATAATACATACAACATTTTTTCATCATGTATGCAATTTCACTTGTGCCTATAATGAGAGGGATGGCTAGAATATTCATCCATTGATAACCCTCTTTCTCCCACTTCTGCACATGGCGTCAGGATGTGACAAAGCCAGCATCATCTACAGCCAATGTTCATAACGCCAGGTGGCTAGCTGTGCCCTAGCCCTTATTCAATATCTCACCCACTTATGCATATTCACGCCAATGACCAATTTAGAATAAAGAATCAACACACTCATCTTTGGAATGAGTAAAAAAAAAAAAACCCAAGTGAACTCAGGAAGGACATGCAGAATCTGCGAAGGATTCCTAACATATTGTGATGTGTATACAAGGTCCTTTTTAAAAGAAATATGCATTATCTTTCATTTTATTAAAAAGACTACATAAAGAGATATGTTCTGGACTAGATTTATTTTATTAAGCCTAAAGAGACAAGTTGAACTCAAAACATATAACAAATCCGAAGTAACTTGTAAACTCTAAAAATGAAAAAAAAAAAAACTGCATACGGTGTCAGGTCATCTATGTGTAGAAGACAATGGGCAGGATTCAGAAACAACCCAAGCACAAGCAGAATGACAGCAACAGAAAAGGCCCTTTAAAGCTACCGCAGAAACCAGCAATGAAAAGAAGCATTAGCAGTAATTAATAAAGATATCTATCTTCTAATTTGCATGTTCAATGTTTACCTCAAGCTTTAACAATAATTTTACTGTGGTAGAACTACTAGTAGTTCATGTATTATGTTGGCATTGACAACCCTCCATTCACCGCCCCACACACACAAAATCACACGCACATACCTACAGACCCCACTCTCGTACATCTCAGCTACTCAGACTGAACATAGACATTTGCATCTTCTTGCTGTCAAATATGTTGTGCTGTTAACTTTTTTCAATGAATTCAACTATATTTAAAATGTCTTGTTGGTGCCTAGTGTTCCAGTCAGTGTTCACAGGTCCAGGGGGCATTTATGAGGTATGGAGTTCCCCACCCTCATTCATGCACGCAATTCACTGCACATCAAGCACACCTCTCTCAACTTATTGCACTCAGGCATGTACATGAACCGACACTCTCTCTCTCTCACACATAGACATGTATACACACACACACACACACACACACACACACACACACACACACACACACACACACACACACACCCCTTCCCAACCTATCTATTAACTAACAATCCTAATGAAATCACAGAGGCAGAAACATATACACGCACACATATATCTAAAAGCACTCATACCTCTGGTGGTTATGTTTTAAGAAACTGAACAGCTCTATGAAGCACTTGGCTGCATAAATTCCTTACTGCAGACATTTCTTGGGGACAGCAAATGACTATCATATGCCTCTGCCCTAGAATGCCTCATACATTTGCAGTAAGTCAGAGAGAGAACCCATATGGCGCTGCACCTCACTAAATAAAACCACTGCAGCTGTTCTGAATCAAAATGGCTACAGTGGCAAATAGGGCTTATCATTGTCAACATTTCAAAATCTTAGGGAGTATTTCAATCATTATTTGACATTTCTCAAACAGTTATTCAGAGCACTATACTAGAATAATCTACTATATCATTAAACTAAAGGCTTTAAGTAAATTCATGGCCACAATGCTGGAAATGATTAGGACATTTTGTTCTTATAAATACAAAGTATGTTACGCACATGTCTTTCAAGTGACAGAAGCTTTCATCTTGGTGGAGAAATCTCCAATACACATATTTTAAAAGTAAGAGCAACTCTATACAGGTATATATGTACATGCATTACCAATCAACATTTAATACTTCTTTTTAAGTCTTGCATGAAATCATTCATGCATTTCCTAGTATAAGCTGTCAACCCTCTCTTCACTCTTATCCTAACTAGTTATATAGAGTGGATATAAAAAGTGTACACATCAATGTTAAAATGCCAGGTTTTTGTGATATAAAAAAATAAATCATTTCAAAATTTTTCCAACTTTTAATGTGACCTATGACCTTTACAATTCAATTGAAAAACAAACATCTGTTAGGGGAAAACATATAAAAAATAAAACATGTACAATAAGCTGGGTGCATAAGTAGGCACACCCTTAAACTAATACTTTGTTGAAGCACCTTTTGATTTAATTACAGCATTCAGCCTTCTAGGGTAGGAGTCTATCAGCATGCACTTATTGACTTAGCAATATTTGTCCACTCTTCCTTGCAAAAGCGCTCCAAATCTGTCAGATTCCAAGGGCATCTCTTGTGCACAGCTCTCTTCAGGTCACCCCACAGATTTTCTATTGGATTTTAGGTCTGAGTTCTGGCAGGGCCATTCCAAAACTTTACATTTCTTGTGGTGAAGACATTCTTTTGTTGCTTTGGATGTATGCTTGGGGTCATTGTCATGTTGAAAGGTAAAATACCTCTTCATCTTCAGCTTTCTCCCAGATGCCTGAAGGTTTTGTGACTGATATTTGGAAGTGTTCATAATTCCCTCCACCTTGACTAAAGCCCCAGTTTCACCTCAAGAAAATCAACCCCAAAGCATGATATTGCCACCACTATGCTTCACCTTGGGGATGGTGTTCTTTTGGTGATGTGAAGTGTTGTTTTTGAGCCAAACACACATTTTGGAATTGTGGCCAAAAAGTTCAACCTTGGTCTCATCAGACCATAACACATTTTCCCACATGCATTTGGGGGACTTGATGTATTGTTTTGCAAATTTTAGCTGGGTCTGTATGTTTTTCTGTGTAAGAGGCTTCCGTCTTGCAACCATACCACATAGTCCAGACATATGGAGAATATGGGAGATTGTTGTCATATGTAATACACAACCAGTACTTGCCAAAAATTCCTGCAGCTCCTTTAGTGTTGCTGTAGGTTTTTTGGCAACCTCCCTGACCAGTTTTCTTCTTGTCATCAATTTTGGAGGGACATTCAGTTCTTTGCAATGTCACTGTTGTCCCATATTTTCTCCACTTTTTGATGACTGTCTTCTTTGTACCCTTCAACTGAGTGATACCTTTCAACAATGAGATCCCTTTGATACTTTGTAAGCTCTCTGCAAACCAGGGCTTTTGTTGTAGCAGGCAACTAAGTAAATGTCAGGAAAATCCTACTAGGACAGCTAAACTTTTATTTAGCGTTAATCAGAGTCTTTTTAATTTATGGCAGGTGTGTACCCAAGAAGACTGAATGCTGTAATTAAATCAAAAGATGCTTCAACAAAGTATTAGCTTAAGGGTGTGCACACTTATGCAACCAGCTTATTGTACATTTTTTATTTTTATATTTTTTCCCCTAACAGATTTGTTTGTTTTTCAATTGAATTGCACAGGTTATAGGTCACATGAAAGGTGGGAAAAGTTTTAAAATTATTTATTGTGGTCTCAATTTTTTATATCACAAAAACCCAGCATTTTTAACAGGGGTGTGTATACTTTTTATATCCACTGTAGATGTGACAAAGGTGAGATAATGAAAGTTAGAAGAGTAAAGAACAAACTTCGTGTGACAGAAATGGCCAAAAGCAGATACACAAAAAGATAAACCAACATATTCTAGACAAACATGGTATGCACCACACTGAAAATAAAGTAATGTGTTTACATTAACTGAAGCAAAATATAGTAAAACTTGGCATACATGACTATTCAATCTGATGCAAATTAAAGTTCAAGCTGTTAAACACTAGGATTCTAAACATGAAACTGCACTCATTGCAAGCATTCTTAATCCTGGAAGATGCTGACATTTGTGCAGTCACAGAAACCTGGTTCAAAGCTGTGGAGAGCAGGAAGTAGAGTAGCAATATATATATTAAAGACATACACATGTCCAGGCTGGTCAAACAGTATGATACAAGGAGACACTCAAGATACAGTTAATCGTTAACAAGACCCCAACTGAAATCATAGCTAGCTACAGGCCCCCAACTCTGACTCAAAGTGCCCACTCCACCTATCTGGATCTCTTAGAATCTATCAAGATTCAACCCTTTACCCAAATCCTGGGTGAATTTAACTATCCAACCACAGACTGGAAGAACTTCTCATACCAAAACACAAATGCCCAGAGATTCTTTGGTTTCGTCAGTGCAAATGCATTGGAACAATTGGTAAACACCCCCACAAGAGTTGATAATATTTTGGACACGATATTAACAAACATGAGTAACCACTGCAACATCCCTACATTGTCATCCTCCCTGGAAAGATCCGACCACAAAGTGATTACTTTCAAAGTCATCATCTCCCCTGACCTCCCCTAGCTAGAGTCAAACAAAAAAACTTCTTCAAAGTTGATTATAACCTCCTAAAGGAAGGTGTAAACAACTTCACTGCCCCCTCTCCCTCAGTAGGAACTCTCACATATGTCTTAACTTACACCAAAGTACTATACGAGCATTTATATAGCTGCATGGTATCAGGAATACCAGACAGGACAAAATCTTCCTCCTCAAGGAATAGTAAACCTGTCTGGTGGACATCTGCAATGAATAAACTCTATAATAAGAAGGAAAAAATTGTTGTCCAAGACCAAGAAGGAGCAGGTACCTAATGAGAAGCAATCTCTCCTTAGCCTGAACAAGCAAATAAGAGCAATAGTGAAATCCTCCAAACAAAACTAGTCCAGACTGGCCACATCTACTAAAGACAATCATAAGGTCTTCTTCACATATGTCCCCATCTCAAAGGAAGCAGTGAAATCTGTTCAGAACTGGTGGTCAAGGACACCACATGCACAAATGCCGTAGATATAACCAACCAGGTGGCAGACAGGTTCAGTGGAAACTTCAACACTCTGTCCCCAAATTAGTAAAATCAGGACATCCCCAGCATCTGCCCCTCTCCCCTTCTCTCTAGGGAGCAAGCCATCATTGCTCTCTCAAAGGTAAAAAGTACAGCCTGCATGGAACCCGATAACATCCCAGGCTGCATCCTACGTAACGTCAGGCAGGAACATGCAGCACCATTAGGCACCATATTCAACCAAAGCCTGAGTACTGGCTTCATCCCAGCTGAGTGGAGGACAGCTACGGTCTTTCCTTTGCACAAAGGTGGAGCGTCCACCAATCAAGGAAATTATAGACCCATCAGACTAACTAGCCTGATCTGCAAGACCATGGAACAGATTATCATGGACCTCATTAACAAGGACATTGGCAACCTCCAAATGCTTGATCCCACACAGTTTGGTTTTGTCAAGCAGAGGTTATGACTGTTTAATTTCATAGACTTCTTTGAGACAGTTATTAAAGCCATGGATGAGGGGAACACAGTGCACACTGCCTACCTTGACCTGGCCAAAGCCTTCAATACTATTCCCCACTCACGTATAATAGATAAAGTCTCTCAATTAGGCATCAATCCATGTTACCAGATGGGTAGCAAACTGGCTCACTGATAGAACCCACTTAGTCAAAACAGGGGAAGCCACCTCAAGCGGTAGATCCTTAACAAGTGTTGTACCCCAGGGATCGGTCTTGGTGCCTGTGTTGTTTGTGATATACAGATGACAGATGACTGCAAGCTGGGCGCTGTCATCAATTTCCCTAGTGATGTGGCCATCCTCGAAGAAGGTCTCACCTAAAAAAATGACAGGTGCCAGAAACATGGCCTCAAACTGAATGCCAAAAAATGCATCATTATTCCCTTTGGGGAAGAGAGACATCCCAACAAATCACATTAATAACAAGGTCCTAAGCATACAATTAGTTGTGAGGGACATGCGCACCCAGGTTGATAGCAAACTTACTTTTGACCACCAGATTGCCTCCATTGTACAGAAAGCTTTCTACATGTCCCACCTCATTGGTAAGGGTATCTCATACAGGGAATAGGAAATCATAACATCACTGTGTTCTTCCCTTATAAGACCCATTATTGAGTACAATGCCTTTTTCAGCATGTACCTACCAAAGCACATGCAGCAGCTGGGGAGACCACAGAGGCTCCTCACCAGGAGAATCCAGGGCCTCAAACATCTACCCTACAGAGATAGGCTAAAAGCCATGTCCCTCTACTCAGTCTCATACAGACTCATCAGAAGTGACCTTTGTCTGGTACAAAAAGCAATCTCAGACCCTGCCTTGATGGGACTGCTGCATATTCGCAAGTCAAGCTCCACTCAAGTAACCTACACACATGGCCTTAACCTGGTCTGTGACATCAATAGGACTTGTTGGCGGGACAGATTTGTGTCCCAGAGACTCCCCCTTTTGTGGAACTGACTCCCTCTCTACATATAACAGAGTACCTCATTAACCCTTTTTAAATACAACCTGGATGACTGGATGGGGAACAGAAAATATACCCCTGGGATTTCAGTGGTGCCCCTGCTAGACAGAGGCATCAGGTACTCGCTTGTCAGAATGTGGGCTAAATTCTTGGCTAGGCTTGTAAGGACCTTAGGGCCAACAGCCTAGTAACTTTCTAAGATCCTATGATGTGGAAGGAGCAATGTTTAAGTCAGACTTTGACAGAGTGCAGCATTAGTCAACAGTTGAGAAATGCGAAAGTTTTATGTGGACAATAGTATAACTGTGGTATATTTGAAAAGCAAAGGTAATGTAGTCCACTGCCTCTAGGATCCCGAAGCTGCAATGTAATGATAAAATAGGTTTTGCATCAAATTCTATTTTTTAGGTTTTGTATCTTCTACTAAAAAGTAAATTCCTTTCAGATATGTAAATGAATTACCATGTTTAACAACAGGCAATAAAATGACAGTTATATGTCTAGTTACGTTAGTCAAGTTAAATGTTATAGTCGATATCATGAGATGAGTTGCCAATTGGTTCATGGATAGAACCAATAAAATGACAAACAGTTCTATGTCTAGTAATGCTAGTCAAGTTAAACATTATAGTCTACATCATAAGATGGTTTGCCAATTGGCTCATGGATAGAACCCACACGGTGAGAGTTGCAGGCTCTAGGTCCGACTCTAAACCGGTTACAAGTGACATCCCCAGGGCTCAGTTCTGGGACCTCTCCTGTTCTGTATATACATCTCAGAGGTACAGGCAAGCACAGGAGGACTATGGCTGACCAACTTCACAAACAACGACAAACTGGGGGCCATAACTGACTCTACGGCTGATACAGACATCCTCCAGAAGAGTCTCACTGAGACAGATAACTGCTGTCAAAATCATGGCCTCAAGCTAAATACCAAAAAGGACATAGTCATCCCCTTTGGAAAAAGCAAAGTACCCGCAAACTACCACATACGTGGTAGTCTCCTAAATACAGAAAATATAATAAGGGATCTGGGTACCCAAGTAGATAGTAATCTCTTCTTTGATAACCATATTGCCAAGGTGGTTAGAAAATCCTTCTATGTGGCCCACCTAATCAAAAAAGGGTTCACATCTAGAACAAAGGAGGTTATTGTGCCCCTCTACTCATCAGACCCATCATAGAGTACAACACCCCATTTGGGATGTACCTTACAAGACACCTGCAACAGCTGGAAAGACCAGAAAAGTACCTCACCAAGAGGATTACTGGTCTCAAACAGATGTCCTATGCAGCCCGACTGAAGAAACTCCAGCTGTACTTGGTTGCATACCGCTTACTCAAAGGTGATCTCTGCCTAACATACAAGGCCATGTCCAACCCAGAATTGATGGCCATGCTCCACCTAACAAAAAACAAATCCCCCAAGAGCCACACACTCTAGGGATCTAAACCTCACCACAACGATAAATAGGATGTGCTGGAGGGATAGATTCCTGTCCCAGAGATTCCCCATGCTTTGGAACAGGAGTCCAATCTACATTAGGTAGAGCCCCTCACTAACACTCTTCAAGAGAAACCTTGCCGAGTGGATGGGAAACAGAAACTTTACCCTGGGGATCACTGCAGTGGCTCTGCTGGACAGAGGCACAGGGAACTAATCTAAGGGAGCAGTGAAAGCCAACACATTCTGGCTAGGATTACAGATGCGATCGGGCAGATAGCATTGTACTTACCTATGAACCTATACATATACGAATAAAGCAAATAAAATCTTTCTTCATACACAGATAAGGCAGAGACTGAAAGGAAAGATTTTATAGAAACAGTACATCTATTTGACAATTATATGGTCAAAGAGAAGCTTTAAATATTATGGACATTTTATCCAAGATTATGCTATCAATGACATACATGCAGGCAAACATTTTTTTCTGTTATAATCATGCATACTGATTCAATAAATTCTCATTGCATCTAAATTTATATTTGGCATTGAAAAACAAATGGCACACACCATTATGTAAAATACTGCAGTGAACGACAAAATACAGGGTGGGGTTGATACAGAGAAACACATAGCCATATCTGACAACCTCTAAGCTCAAGAAATCTGGACAAAGCCAAAACAAATTGGTGGACAGAGGGCCAAAATCAAGGACAGATTTTAATTATTACTTTTACAAACTTAGAAAGTTGCTAAAACAACAGTTTTTGTGTTAATATGCATTTTCTGATCGATATGAACTCTGAAACTCAAATTCATGTCATTATTTAGTGACTTAAGTCCTCAATTATTTGCCAATTCAGTCCACAATTATTTGCCGGAACAAACAAAACTTTTATGAGGAAACAGAGCAAAAATATAAGGCAAAAATCTGGAAAGTTGTGAAATATGTCTGATGGAGCATAAGTACACTACTGAAGAGATAGTATGTCATGCATTGTATGCAAATGAGTACATACTGATATGCAGATAAAACTCATCATTCTAATGAGAGCCATTCTGTATAGAAATGATGAAATCAAATGTGAAAGTACAATTCAAAACTATAAAAAATTAAAATCATCAGCAGTGGTGATCATTATTATAACCTCCAGAATTTTCAATTATACAGGAGTTGCACTTGCAATATGAAGTCAGGATTACTATCATTAAAACAGGAACAAGTGTTAGTCTGTCTTCAGAGTCAGTATGCTGGATGCTGCCCATTTAGTCTATCCTTGTAGAAGACATGTCTACCTGCAGCTACTGCGTCATCACCTTGATGATCAGATCATTGCTGACTACCTCTGTATCAACAAAGGCACCATACGAGAATGAGCACAGATGTGCTGCCTTTACATGGAATTATACAGTATTCAGGGTATTCCTATCCTTGTGAGCATGCAAGTTTGAGTAGAATTAACCATACATGCTACATGCACCATAATACATCTGGTAGGAAATACATTACGAGTTTGAAGGAGATGGTATTGTGAAATGTACACCTATTCCTTGACATGATGCCTAAGTATGTGACGGAGCGTATTTCATTTCCATGAATTTCCTGCTGTTGTCATGGATATGCTTTATGGCTTATTGCTCCTATCATGTGTTGCAGGGGTCTAATATACATACATATATATATATATATATATATATATATATATATATATATATATATATATACATATATATGCACACACACAGACAAATATATACACACACACACATATATATATATATATATATCTATAGACATATACACACACACACACATATATATTTTATATATATATATCTATATCTATATAGACATATACACACACACACATATATATGTGTATGTATATATATATATATATATATATATATATATATATATATATATATATATATATGTATATGGGTCTACCTGACATGGTCGAAAGTTCATATGGCCGACAGTTCATTTGGTCGACAGTTCATTTGATCGACAAGCATTTTAGGTGGGGGGCTGTGCCCCCCACACCCTCCCTAACTATATATATCAACTCCAGGATTGCACAACATTGGGGAAGGGGGCAAATCAGCTTGTCGACCAAATGAACTGTTGACCAAATGAGTGTCGATTATATGAACTGTCGGCCATGTGAAGGGGACCCATATATATACATATTTATACATTATATACATTATATACACACACATATATAAATATATATACATATATATATATATATATATATATATATATACATATATATATATATATATATATATATATATATACACATATATATAGGCAGGCAGGACAGTCCTTCTTTGGATGTGAGAGAGGCTCTTCACAATAAAATGTGAGTATAGTATATAGTTGTGGTCAGAACTGTAGCTACCCAAGTTTCCTCATACTCGACCAAAAAAATGAATAAAATCCCAAAATAAAAATGCTTTCTTGCTTGAAACATGTAGCTAGCAGTTTGCAACAAGCAATGCTCAAGCAGTTAAGCCCTGACTGTAGACTCGCTACTGACAGTCAGTTCTAAACAATGATATTAAACTAACAATCATTCATAATCTCCCAGTTATGATCCTTATTATCTTGTACCTGGGGAGGTTGACCATTTCTCCCAATGTTTGTTCAGTTTTCTACAGAATCATCTGTAATAAAGACTGTGATGAAACAGTCAATGGCCAACATCTGTTTAATCAACAGCATATGGTCGACTATATAGATATTTGACTGGTATGCAAGATCGACAATATCCAGGTAAGGGAATATTCCCTTTACCTGGAAATTGTGTGATCTCAGAGTTAGTATATATAGTTAGTGTGAGTGTATGGGGGGTGTAATGCATACATCAAGTAGCAACCTTGGAGCATGTGTACTAGGAAGCCAATGTTTCCATTTTTGTTGTACACTGGTTTACCTTCAGGATGCCAAAATTTGTGTTAGTTGACCAAATGAAGTTAAATTCCCAGCACACATGTTACTACCACCATTGAGTGTCTATCTCAAGAGTTTGCTGACCCTGCCACATTCCCTAGATCTACAATCCTACACATATTTTGTCTTTCTACTTTTAACCTTCTTACTAAAATAAGAAATGTTTATAGCTCAACAGCAGAGTCTGCCTAATACTGACTGGGAGTGGTCCCAAATAAAAATCAAATAAACTTGGTGATACCTGGTATCCCTATCTAGTGCCTCTAGATAACAAAGTCCTTAGAGGCCCATCCAAGCCTTTACTCTATATGTAGATCTCTGATAAGTCTCAAATAATAAATAGCCAAGGAAATAGAGACTCTAAAATGACTTGTTTATGTTACGGTATTCTGCCTTATCAAATGCTCTGTCAACATGCAGAATTGCAAAACCAATTGCTCAATCTTTTTCTGCACCAACAGAGTTTTTACATCATTGTCTATTTCTTCTATTGATCAATTAAAGGATATACATAGCCAAACCTGCCATCACCAATGACGAGCCTTAGTTATAATTATGACTATGAATGAAAATGGGTTTCCAAGAAGGTAATAAAATAGGATCCTTAACTGTCATTCAGGATAGCCAATCTATTGCATGCTTATACAAATATAGAGTTCTGAAAATTTTCAATCATCATCTTCTTTTGGCTGTTCCCGTTAGGATCATCTGTTTCCATGTGTTCCTTACCTCCGCATCTTGCTCTGTCACACCAACCACCTGCATGTCTTCTCTGACCACACTCATAAACCTTATCTTAGGCCTTCCTCTTTTTCCTGTTACCTGGTAGCTTCATCCTTAGCATCTTGTTCCCAATATACTCTGCATCCCTCCTCAACACATGTCCAAACCAACATAATCTTGCCTCTCTGGCTTTGTCTCCAAACCTTCCAACCTGGGCTGACCCTCTAATATACTTATTCCTAATCCTGTCCACCCTCGTCACACCCAGTGCAAATCTTAACATCTTTAACTCTGCCACATCCAGCTCAAACTCCTGCCTTTTTGTCAATGCCACTGTCTCCAACCCATATAACATAGCTGGTCTCATTACCCTCTCGTAGACCTTCCCTTTCACTCATACTGGTACTCATCTGTCACAAATCACTCCTGACACTCTTCTCCATCCACTCCATCCTGCCTGCACTCTCTTCTTCACCTATCTTCCACACTCACCATTAAATTTCAATATGTAGATAAAATTCATTCAAACTGTGCCCTAAATTTTTCCCTCCAAGTCTGTGCCTTGAGAGTATGCATCTCTTACTTCCTTTGAGGAGACAAAGCCAGGTAGTATATTTTTTTTGCATCATTAATAACTTTAGCAAGATTACCCACAAAAGGCAAGATGCTCCCACATTTCCTTATTGTCATCCCATCCTGTATGCAGGGAAGTGACACAATAATTTCTCAAAATTCAGTTCTAAGAAAAGGGGAACAAGACTTTGTCTCAGGTAACTATTTAATCTGGCACCCTGTGGAGATCACCTGACTGGCATCTCCCTCAACTTAAAGTTGAGAAGCTTTCTTTTTCTATAACAAACTGCTCATAGGTTCAAATTTAAGTGCTAAACTAGGTGCCTTTGTGGGCCATTTTAAGTCTAATTTCCCTCAAAGGTGAGAATTAAACTCTGTACCGTGTGGCAGTGAGGTAAACACCTTAACTATTTAAGCCAACCCCCACCCCTGCTAAAACTGTAACAAACAGATTGCTACAATTAAACTATAAACTCAAAATTCATACTAAGTGCTTCAGTTTCTTTTATGAAATTAGTTTTTTCACAAATATGAATCTGTACCATACCTTTCTGTAATGATCATAACTTCGATTTTCCAACTGTACTTTGCTGTTTCCCACATATTGCTTAACCCTTGCTTCAAATGTTTATTTGCACTTCAACAAATTAGCTACAAAACTGGCACTTTTATCTTCTCAGTACCAATTTATTACCAAGAAATAGGCCCCAACACCATTTGCAAAATAATTTTTCCTTTAAGTAGCATCCTGTGAATGTCTAGCGCTTGTTAATAACTGGGTCAGGAGTTAGATTAAGCCATGCTGATTAAGGAATATGATCAGAAATGGCAAATAAGTGTGATAAGTTATTTATGAACCCTGACTGTTCCTTGCTTACAGAGATTCACAATCTTGAATAAAAATACATTCACAAAGTTCTTCTTTCAAAGACAAGGAATAAACCTTTACAAATATTTGACAATGATGCAGGAGGTATATTGAGCATTCTTAGGCTATCATGAACAGCAGACTGCTTTGTTACAATATTTCAGTCACCAGAAGAGACTGCTACTACTTCTCTGCAATACCACTAATTTTTTTTTATAATACACTGCAGATGAATTTTACAGAACACACATTTTTCCCCAAATTATTTTCCTTACCTCTCATATAATATCTAGGATGATCACATTGTGCCCTGGATCCTTAAAGGGTTTGCTCTATCACAACTACCACTGAATAACGTTTGGTATGCATCTCTCTTCAGGTATGTCTTGTACATTTCCACAAACTCCACCCTTGCCTAGTTAATACATTGGAGTATTTTACATCTTTTGAAGGAACTGGTTACTCCACCAATGTTCTATAGTATAATCACATGTATTTTCCAAAGATTATATTTAAGGAACAATCCCTTTAACTGACCAAAATCAGTAAGCAAACTTCTTCCTTTCTATATTATGCCACTCACCACGCTAAACTATGTAATATGGCTATGCTAGGCCTCAGTCTGACAGCAGACCTGATAGGTCATCACTGTTCAATGTGTTTGACTGCAATACTTAAAAGTTTAAAAAGAAATTTCAGCCTTAATAAACTTTCCCCCATAACATATCCTCAGTAAAAGTACTAATAAAAATAAAGACACAAAATATCCAGTTAACTATACAAACCAACAAACTTCCATTAGTGAAGAGTCCTCTATTAAGCCCACAGGCTGAAATTCTAGTCCAGCTAAAATTATATCTGTAGTGGCAAACATTCTCAGCAGTAATCTCAACCAAAGTCACAAGTCCCCCAACAAATCCATTACATCACAATCTAAATTCAAAATTCCAGTGTGATTAACCTTTTTACTATTTAACAATTCACTATGTTAAAAAAATATGTTTACATACATATTGCTGACATAAGCTTTTTATTAGAGACTGTAATTTCAAGTATACATTTTCAGTTGTTTACATATAAAGGTTTTCTACCTTGTGCTGAAGCTTAGACATAAGCAGTAGCAAAGTTTCAAATAAGCATTGTCTTATTCGAGACCAGTTTTGCTCAGCTTAACTTGTTGCACAGGGTTGCACATTTATTCCAGTATCCCAAGAACACAAATAGTTGCTAAAGCCTTATCCTCTTTAGGATATCTACAAAATATGTACTGCAAATAAAAAGTATTCAATCCACATAACCATTGAACTTGTGATCACATCCCCTGGGGGAGCTTAATAAAATCCGTATTGAAATGTCAGGACTCAAACTGCAGAGTCCCAACATGCCAAAATAACAACAAATAAATAATTAAATAAAAAATAAATAAATAAAAGGACGTAAAATCCAGGAAGAGTGAATACTGAACATTACCCTTCCTTTTTGGAGAGGGACAAGCCTCCCTGCAGCAAAGAACTTACCATATCGGGGATCACCAAACTTCAGAGAAAAGAGAATATTCTAATTAATGGCAATCTTGGACTAAGTATATGCAAGTCTGGGTTCTTGACAATTCAGTCACCACATTACAGGACATGATCAAGGCGGATGTGATATTTCAAACAGTTACTGCTTAAAATTTTTAAAGCTCATCATATATCTTTAGTATCACTTGTCTTATATATGTCATACATCTTTTGATTTAACATTCATACTCATTACTGAATGAATAGTAACTTGTTATATGGAAGATGTCTGCCTCCAACAGATGTGTGATGCAAACAATATAATTACACAAACATTCAAAGACAAATGACAATACTTCTAAAGTATTATTTTATGAAACTCACATAGTCTGCTGTTCAGGTTATGCTGAAGAAGATTTTCTTCTAATTGCAGCTAACCCTGAACCAAGATATCTGATCAATCCTTTTATATCACCCAAAGACGTTAAAGTCAAGAAGCAAAAGCAAGACTTTTACCATAAGAAATCATCTACATTATCATCATTAAAAGGTACAACTGCGCAAAATTTTACCATAAGAGTATATGCTGAGTTGACAACCTATTTTATTTGCATCTCTTTGTTAATTGCTTTGTTCTGGCTATAAACCGAGGGATCTAAGTTGTAAATTGACCTGAGGGTGGAATTGTCACTGTACTAGAATGCATTGTAAATATCCCCAGTGTTGTTTCCTCTTACATTCAGTCACTATCTTCCTTCATACAGCAGTTAGGTGGCATATGTTATTATATTTCTATTTGTTCTAAGACTGTGTAAAAGTGAAAAAACTTTGGTAGTATATTTGTAACACTTTCAGATCAGATAAGCTGTATGTATGGTGAACATGTTTCTCTTTAACACATATCTATGAAATGTGAAATGACAGTGTTCTGGTGTGTGTGTGTGTGTGTGTGTGTGTGTGTGTGTGTGTGTATATATATATATATATATAGATAGATAGATAGAGAGATAGATAGATAGATAGCTATTACACTATTTTGATGTACTGGTTAATCCCATGAATGTTTTCTAAGTGCTGGTATTATATTGTGCGTATCAATGCAATGCCATGTTTTGATACTTTGCTCGACACAGCTGTGTATTTACACTGCATTATTGTGTTTCTTTATCAGTATACCTCCTGTTAATACTACTTTGAGCTTACTGTTAAAGTCTTACCATCACTCTGCTCTTATATTTCAATGTATTCTCTTGCTCTGACTTACTGCATCTTTTTTTTTTTTTTTTGGCATAACTACTAATTTTATTAATTCAATATAATTTTACAGTTTAGTAGATTTTTTTCTTTCTTTCATTTCAGAACCTGTGATCCCTACATCTGACCGCGATATTGCAGGAGCTCTGCCACAAGGCCCTACACCTTCAAGTTTAATAAGAATTGTGTCAGTGTTTAATGTAAGCATACAACAGAGAGCTGATCATCTGATCTAATTGGGAGCTAGAGTAGCTTGGATAATTACACTGTTTGGATAATCAAACATATACTTGAACCAGATACAAAAACTAAAAATGTTTTTGATGAACATTAAACAAGTGTTTCATCTACAAATTCAGTGCCTCCTGCCTTTGAAGAAACTGCCTGTGTTACATTAAAAAAAAAATGGTATTGTAAGCTGGTAATATTGCAACAGGGAATGGATGACAAACTGATAACATGTTCATAGTTGCTAGGCTCTGGACTGCAGCATCCAGTGCCTTCAAAGTACAGTATCAGGAAATCCATCTACATATTGTGGGAGTAGAACCCACAGCCTTCTGCATCATATGCAAGCATACTACCTGTTGTGCTACTAACAATGCTTTTAAATACTTTAGCACAATAGTGATATAATTTGCTAAACAGTTGCACATTGTAAACAGACTTGGCATAAGCAGCACTAAACGTCTCTTCTGCTGAAGTTCTCAGCAACTTTTAAAATGCACTTGATACTCAACCATATATCTCAACTTTGCAGCACAAGCAATCTGGAAAAAGCCATAATTTATGGGGGGGGGGGGGCAAAGGCCCCAAACTAGGGACACATTTTAAATATTGCTTGTATAATCTTGGAATGTTGCTGGAAGAAAATGTTTTGTGTTCTCATGCACTTCTTGAAAGATAGGATGACTGAAACTTAAATGGCTGTCATAACTTAGGGTATTCAGTCCTCACAGATTTGCAAGGAAACCCACAGATTTTAAAAGAAACAGACCAAAATTATGAGCCAAAAATTCCAGACATTCTGTGAAAATCTGGACAGTTGAGAGCTATGGACTCAACTCCTTGAATCACAAATTGTGGTAGGGTTATAGAATTCAGCCCCTTGTTCCTTCTACCCAAGGTACAGAGGTCAAGCCCGAGTAACACTAACTATCCCTAACTGGGGCATTTTACACGCACACACCAACCTTAACATTCTACTTAACAGAACAGGTGAAAGCAGCAACCTTAACATTCCACTTAACAGAACAGATGAAAGCAGCAACCTTAACATTCCACTTAACAGATGAAAGCAGCAACCTTAACATTCCACTTAACAGAACAGATGAAAGCAGCAACCTTAACATTCCACTTAACAGAACAGATGAAAGCAGCAACCTTAACATTCCACTTAACAGAACAGATGAAAGCAGCAACCTTAACATTCCACTTAACAGAACAGGTGAAAGCAGCAACCTTAACATTCCACTTAACAGAACAGGTGAAAGCAGCAACCTTAACATTCCACTTAACAGAACAGGTGAAAGCAGCAACCTTAACATTCCACTTAACAGAACAGATGAAAGCAGCAACCTTAACATTCCACTTAACAGAACAGATGAAAGCAGCAACCTTAACATTCCACTTAACAGAACAGATGAAAGCAGCAACCTTAACATTCCACTTAACAGAACAGATGAAAGCAGCAACCTTAACATTCCACTTAACAGAACAGGTGAAAGCAGCAACCTTAACATTCCACTTAACAGAACAGGTGAAAGCAGCAACCTTAACATTCCCCTTAACAGAACAGGTGAAAGCAGCAACCTTAACATTCCACTTAACAGAACAGATGAAAGCAGCAACCTTAACATTCCACTTAACAGAACAGATGAAAGCAGCAACCTTAACATTCCACTTAACAGAACAGATGAAAGCAGCAACCTTAACATTCCACTTAACAGAACAGGTGAAAGCAGCAACCTTAACATTCCACTTAACAGAACAGGTGAAAGCAGCAACCTTAACATTCCACTTAACAGAACAGGTGAAAGCAACAACCTTAACATTCCACTTAACAGAACAGGTGAAAGCAGCAACCTTAACATTCCACTTAACAGAACAGATGAAAGCAGCAACCTTAACATTCCACTTAACAGAACAGATGAAAGCAGCAACCTTAACATTCCACTTAACAGAACAGATGAAAGCAGCAACCTTAACATTCCACTTAACAGAACAGGTGAAAGCAGCAACCTTAACATTCCACTTAACAGAACAGGTGAAAGCAGCAACCTTAACATTCCACTTAACATAACAGGTGAAAGCAGCAACCTTAACATTCCACTTAACAGAACAGGTGAAAGCAGCAACCTTAACATTCCACTTAACAGAACAGATGAAAGCAGCAACCTTAACATTCCACTTAACAGAACAGATGAAAGCAGCAACCTTAACATTCCACTTAACAGAACAGATGAAAGCAGCAACCTTAACATTCCACTTAACAGAACAGATGAAAGCAGCAACCTTAACATTCCACTTAACAGAACAGGTGAAAGCAGCAACCTTAACATTACAGAAAGCAGCAACCTTAACATTCCACTTAACAGAACAGGTGAAAGCAGCAACCATAACATCACGTGACTCAAACACACACAGCAACCTTAACATTCTGTAACTCAAACTTGTACAGAAACCTTGACATTCCATGAATCAAACACTTACTTGTTATGTAGCAATGAACAGGTGAAACAGCAAAATTCTGTGAACGTTAAATTTCGCATGGTATTAAAGACACAATTCACACACATACAGACTTCTGCGAATGTTAAATTTTGCACAGTATACAGATGCAACTCATGCACGTACAGACTGTGTTCAGATAACCAATGTTTTGGATGATTGACATTTGGATAATAGATGCTCTACTGTATTTTTCATGAAGACCCTTCCTGCATATTTACCTTTAAATCTGTTAAATACATGCCTGCTCTGTGATTGAATATCGCTGTGAAATATACCCTGCACTTTAAGGACCTCTAGCTAAGGTGGTCACTGTCTCCTTTTGCTTGACCAGTAGACTATATTGCATATGCCAGTTATTTAGGTTCATGCAAAAGCAATAGACCTAGTAGTGTGCCCTTGGTAATTCATGTCCCCTGGGGTACACGTCGGAACTCAGACAAATGATTGTAACCTAGAGCTTGAACCCCAACATCTTTAGAAGAATGTTGTCATTCAGGTAATTCAGGTTATAAAACAAAAATTATCCATGACTAAGTAACTACACTCAGAACCATAAAAATAAAAAATAAATTAAGTGAATTAATCCAATGAAAACTAACACTGAATTAAAGTATTTAGGTTGAAAAATCCAATGACTGGAGGATGTGGAATTGATCGGCAGATGCACACTTTATTGAAAATAAAAAGTTTTACAATTGGATTTTATATAACAATGTTTACAACAGGTATGAACTGGTGCAAGACGTGATCAAAACTTTCAGATGACATCATTGCTTTTTACTATTGTGTACATTGCTTACATGTAATCTAATTACCTTTATTATATGAACATCCCTAAGTATTTCACCAAAGAGACATAACCTTTTAGTACGCCAAATACAACCGTCACTTTCATTGGCCCCTCTCAAACAGCAGCGGGAAGTTTTCCGCCAAACTCCAGTTTAACATGGCAGGCCTAGCAGGGACTTCCACGTATTTCACCGCAAAGAGGCGTAACTTTTTAGTTTGCCAAATATGGCACGTCACTTTCATTGGCCCTCTGCACTAGCTCCTCTCCAATCAGATTTCTTCCCTTACCCCACCAGCTCAGCCCATCCACAGTGGTTCGAGCCAAGCCTCAGATCAATGTAGTTTGAATTAAATTATATAAAATATAAATTAGAAATTATTAGCCACATTGGCATAACAATTTCTCTTTCTGAAATTCATTATTTATGTTACGTATGCGAAAAAGACAAACTGTTATTTGGGGCATGACTGCATTGCGGATAGAAAAAGGAGTTTGTAAATATGCTGTAAATATGTTGTTAATAAAAATAATAAAGGTAATTATAATACACCTAAGCAATGTACATGATAGTTAAAAGCAATGATGTCACCTGAAAGTTTTGATCACCTCTTGCACCAGTTCATACCAGTTTTAAACGACAGTGTTATATAAAATCCAATTGTAAAACTTTTTATTTTCAATAAAGCGCTCATCTGCCTACCAATTCTACATCCTCTAGTCACTGGATTTTTCAAGCTAAATATTTTAATTCAGTGTTAGTTTTCATTGGATTAGTTCACTTGATTTTTTTTATTTTTATGGTTCTGAGTGTAGTTACTTAGTCATGGATATGTTTTGCTTTACAACCTGAATTACCCGAACGACAACATTCTTGTAAAGATCTTGGGATTCGACCTCTAGGTTACATAGGTTCATAGGTTCATAGATTAATACTAAGCTAACTGCCTTTGAGAGCCATTTTAAGCCTAGCCAATTATCCCTTGTGAGACTCAAACCCTGCATCTTGTGTTTGTAAGGCAAGCACCTCAACCATTAGGCCACCCTCCCAACTACAATCATTTGTATGAGTTATTTAGGTTCAGGAAATTTCAGATAACCTGATTTACTTGCATCTCTTTTTTAACTGCTTTGTTCTGGCTATAAACCTATTGATCTGAGTTGTAAATTGACCTTAGGCTGGGAAGCCTGACACACACTGCTTTGTTCACCCACCTGGTTTTACTCTACAATTATACTTCCTACAGGGTCTATATTACAATCCTGAAAAGTCAGTTCAGCGAATGGCTTTTACATCAAAAATGCCATTCATCGAACTCGCTCTTGTGGGGGCTGTGCCCCCCACACCCCCACTAATTATATATACCAACTCCAAGATTGCACTACAATGAGGAAAGGGAAAAATTTCTGATCTTCACTTTACCGCAATCTCATTATAACAGTTCGCTGAATGGCATTTTCGATGTCAAATGCCATTCACCTAAATGAATCTTCGAACATGTAATGTAGACCCCTTCCTACTTTCACTTTTCACTTATGATTCATATCCCAAAATGCTTCCCAGATTAACGTATTATTCTATAAATAGACTTATGTTTCTTATTTCCTACTTTACTATCTCTGTTTAATTTCTAGCCCCCTTCCCAACTATATTTCCCCCTCGCATAATGCTTTGCATGTTATCCTTTTATAATCATAACCCTCCCTATTAGTACCCATCTAATCCACAGTGTATCATTTTCTTTTCCCTAATAAACCCTCATTTCTTCCTATTTTGACTAGATAATTATACCACAGCCTTTAATACTCTCTACTCCTTACATTCCTGAGAAGATACCAGGACAACCTACCTCTCCTTTTATAGAATATGCATCTCTCCTTACTTAACATCTTCCAGCTTTCAGAATCCATCATCACTGAATCTCATAGTCTCCTGCATTTTCTTGTTTCCTTCATTGCTATGTCACCACTACCTGACGTCTATAAAATACAGATTCCTGTACTTAATTATGATACTCTTCAGTTTACCCTCTAGTCTTTCCCTCCTACCATGACTCAGTATCTCACATCTCTCTCTGTCCCAGCCAAATATACATACATTCTCTTTACAGTCTCCACACATTGCACCAAACATACTCAATACTGCACATCACCTTTATTGCAAATACAGGCTGGTTAATTGCACTTCAACTTGAAACAAAACAAAATTAAATGTAAGAATCCTCTCAAAAAAAAAAAAAAGCTGGCATAATTCCCCAATGTAATAAAATCCATCTAGGAGGAGATATGCACCCTAATCCTAGCCTTACCTGTCACAATAAAAATAAAGAATTCTTCCCACACACTTAAGTAACCCAACAATAGCCAATCCCCAACCATGGAGATCTAATTTTTGCTGCTAAAAATGATAGAAATATAAAAACTAAGAACTACATGCCTGTATTACCAAATATCAGCTTGATGTTCTTGCTGTAACTCAAACCTGTCTTAAACCCAGCATAAATGACTCCAAAGTTGCACCTCCTGGCTATATCATCATCTGTAGTGACTGTATAAAGAGGAAAGGTGGTGGTATTGCTTTAATATTTCCCACCATAATTCAGTTCAGCAGTATTTCTTATTGCTTTCCTCAAAATAAACAATTATGAACAAATATGTATTTCTGTCATACCTCTCAAACGTACCGAATTCCTCATAATTACCAGTTTTGAGGGCAAAATAATGGGGTTCTATAAATTTCAAAGTGGCCCCTTCAATTCGTGATTTTTTGTTATTATTATTTGTATTTATAATTTTAAGTTATAGCTGACATCATCACGCATCGCCAGCATATCCAGCAATGTGCAGGACCATGTGTAATGCCATCAGCATTGTGAGGCAGACTGCCTATCATACTCGGGAGACTCAGACTGTTTTAGTTTTGAATTTGAATGTAGAAGCAAGCAAGCATTGAGTGGAGCTGTGCACATTGCACAATTTAAGTTCTCTGCAAAGTACTGCATTGCAGTAGAGGCTGAGGGACAGGACAGACAGTCAAACAACACCACCACTACCTCCACCACACTCACCCAGTGCTAACACATGTCCACAGGATGAGGAAATTTACTTTCTCCAGCGGCTTAACCTCAAGGTAAGCAAAAAGGAATAAAAAATATATAATCCGCATATGGTCATTACAGGAACAGGGAATAAACTGGATGAATAAATAAGAGTATGTTTCCTTATAAGTCCATAATTTTGCAAGCAAGACAGATTATGTCAACTGTGTTTCAAGCTTCGATGGAGATGAGGTTTGTTATTTATTTCTTGAAAAATATCTGCAGTGACAAACTAGCTGGAAACTTGCCACACTGGATAACTTGCTGTAACTTATTTGAAATAACTAAACTCAAATTAATGAAGTGAGAGTTATACTCCAGCCTCCAGGCCAGTGTAAAGGTTCAAGCACCTGACTGTTTCGAAAGCTTGCTGCTGGACTCTGGACTCTTGCTGCACAAATGTTTTTTGTGGTTCCTTTCTCTGCAGATGAAGTAGCACGCACCTAGGCTATGCAGCACTTCAGTGAAGAGAAGCTACTTGCACTGGTTTTGGTGGCTATACGTCTGGCACACAACTACCCTCAAACCAGTTATATACTACAAATAACAAAATCAAAGTTACCCTAGGTAACAACTCCTAAGGTTATTCTTTTCATTTCATTACCATCACTCATTTCTCCACAACAAGCTCCCCCTGCCTTTTCTGAACAGCCTTAAAAGTCTTAAGCACTAAATTTTCTGCTGTTCTTTATTGTAATTGATGGCTTGTGCTCAACGGTAGAGTGCCATTAATTTATTAATGAATGGAGTGGTCGGTGCAAGTGGCCAATCATGGTGGCTTCTCTAGCCAAGCATTCGGGAGCCGGCTTAATTTCAACAGATGATCAGGCGGGAAGAAGGACAGGCATGATGAGGCTGCAAGTTCTGGTTGGAAATTCACTTTGATGCAGGAACTGTCCTTTTGTTTTCAGCAGTTTCCCTATGCAATCTTTGGTAAGGGCTGTGTGCGAGATATGTTTTATACATTTACAAGTTGTTACTAGGCATACTGTCCAAGAGACTATTAAGGAGCCTGGTCCAAGTTGTCATACATTCCTAACTGTTCCAAAAACAAACTTGTGAGAGAAATATGTATTCACATATATAGTAAAACATGTATTCATATATGTATTCGCATTATGCTTGCTGCATTAGAAGCCTAAAAGGGTTAACACATTTATTCTGCTACAGGCTTGAAAATAATTGCATGTACTTTCTGACTTTGCTTCTTGTCAGCTCAGTGAATGACCTTGTTCATACACTGAGAAACAGATGATTTTGCTAACGTTAGGAAAAGGAACAATACAGTATTCTGAAATGTTACTAGACTTAAGCAAATAACCTTGTTCAGACTGCAGCTGTAGATAAGATTATAGGCTGAAATCAGAATATGTTTTATGCTCAAAGCAGGAAAGAATCACTAATTGCAACACTGAAATATGAGTGAATTGTTACAGACCGGCAGTTAGCGAGGCCACGTTGATGTCTTAGGAAATTTTCACATGGGAAGTTTATACTTGCTATATCAGCAGAAAAACTTAGTAAACACCTGTCTTAGAACAATGCTAAGAGTTGTATTTTATTACGTCAGCTTAGAGGGCAATGGCTTACAAAACAGTATAATAATGAAGTATTTCCTGTATAATGTCAGACAAACTTCTGAACTGCATTTTTGTCTCCTTGTACAAGAATAAAAGAATCTTAACTGAACCTTGGCTGCATTGATCTTTGATTTTTCCTTTGACAACTTGGTCCTTCGGACCAGAAGCCTCTTGGTTGACCTGGATCAGACAGGCCTGGCGGCTGAAATCCATACAGAAGAAGTTACCGAAATGGTTCTTCTTATTTGAAAAGACCGCCGACTGAATTGTCATATAAACAGAGGCCGGCCACTTTCTGATCTGCGGCTGACGAGCAGGTTTCAATTGGACCAGGGTGATCAATTGCTGAGGCTCAGGTAAGGGGATTCTACTTTTTTCTGTTTTAGATCAGGGACTTGATTGTATTTGTTCAGTCAGGATTTTTTATGTAAATCCAGGGACAGAAAAATTGCTATCTTGTCATAGATCAGGGACTTTTTTCTGTTTTAGATCAGGGACTTGATTGTATTTGTTCAGTCAGGATTTTTTATGTAAATCCAGGGACAGAAAAATTGCTATCTTGTCATAGATCAGGGACTTTTTTCTGTTTTAGATCAGGGAATTGATTTCATTTGTTCAGTCAGGATTTTTTACGTAAATCCAGGGACAGAAAAATTGCTATCTTGTCATAGAACAGGGAAGCAGAATAAGTAGGCAGGTAGTCTGAAGGGACTATAAAATCTTCGTGGTACCATGTTAAAAAACAGGAAGGGTTATGTAACATTCATAAGGTTAGGTCAAAATGGGTAATAAATGTACAAAACAACCCCAAAATCCGCTGTTAACAGAAGACGCAGAATACATGCGGTCACGACGTGCCGATAACGTTAAATACTACACAAAATGGGTTAATAAATATGAATTTGATGGTAAACTAGAAAAATCCTCAGAAAAAGTTGTCAGACAAATAGTAGATCCAGATTGGCACATGATCAGTGACAACTGGAATCCCCGTGATGCTGCGCTTAAGCCCCTCCCACATAACAGCGCAGAGTTAGACAACAGAGTGAAGGGTCTAACAGACCAAATTTCTGAAAAATGGAAACCTAGGGCAAACTGGACTTGCATTAATCAATGCATCCAACAAGAAGTTGAAACTGTTGATAGGTATTATGCCAGATTAATAGAATGTTTTAATAGCCATTGTGGAATGCAGGCTCCTGAAGACCAGACATAAAATTCCCCATATGAGCAGCAGTTAAAGAATGCATTTTTAAAAGGCAGTATTGCACCCATAAGTAGTTATATTACGAAGCATTTGGTAGACCATCGTACAAGCAGATTACAGTCACTGCTTGAATATGCTAGGCATGCCAAAAGGCATTTTAATAACAAAAAGAAAAAGAAAGCCCAAGTATTTGCTGTAGATGATGGAGAAGTTTATTTAGTACAGTCCGGAAAGAAGGGCAAGAAGAATGCCCAGGGAAATAAACAATATGATCAGCGATCAGAGGACTTTGAATGGAGAAAGACAAGGGGTGAATGTTTCAAATGCGGTAAAAAGGGACATATGGCAAAGGATTGCAAGAAAAATAAGAAGGCAGCAATGAAGGATAAGAATGAAGAAGGTGAGGACTGACTATATGGTAGTCAAGAATCACTAGATGGGAATAACGGAGAAAGGACAAATGAGAATGTGATAGAGAGAGCAGAGAATGTCATAGGAGAAATAGAGGAAGTGCAGGAAGCTACCGATAGTGAAGAAAATTAAATAAAAATCACTAGATGGGAATAACGGAGAAAGGACAAATGAGAATGTGATAGAGAGAGCAGAGAATGTCATAGGAGAAATAGTGGAAGTGCAGGAAGCTACCGATAGTAAAGAAAATGAAATATTAGACTTAGCCTTGTTGAGCTTGGAGCTCTATTTGGCAGACACGAAACCAGAAGTTACACTCCTGGTAGAGGGGAGGGAAGTCAAGTTTCTGTGCAATTCAGGGGCATCATGAACCCTGGTACACCCCTCCAAACTACCAGAGAAGTCAGAGTCACATGATTACATTTTGGTGAAAGCAGCTAATGGACAGCTGTATAGGGAGCCTCTCTCCCATAATATTGCAATAACAGATCCTGTTTCAGGATTAACCCAGAAAAGCAAAATTGTTGTTTCTGCAAAATGCCCAGTGAACCTTTTGAGCAGAGATCTTATGCAACTATTTGGCATAGCAGTAGTTCCAACCATACAGGGTATGGAAGCACAACGACAAATGAACACTTTTGCAGTGCAATCGGAGGGTAAAACATTTTATTGGTATAGCCAGGACTTGGTTATGATCGGTCCTGGGGCAATAACTGAAGAGTTAGGGAATGTAGCTATCAGTAAGTTCCCCTCCCTTTGCATTGATGTACAACATCTGTTGCACTGTAATACACCAGGACCTGACAAAGAATATGAGCAAAAATTGTTTAAAAACCGTGCGGACAGATTAGTATTGCGTAATCTGTACTGGGACATGAAAGGGAACAGTGTAGTTAGCTGTTCATTGCCCCAGGAGTTCTTTGCACTTTATAAATAAAATTGATTACCACGTTAGTTTAACTAAAGACAAAGATGTGAAATGGGCAGATCTAGGAGAAAAAGTCACAAAATGGGAAAAGCAGACAGAATTAGAACTGTCAGAACAAGGAGTACATAGGCAGAAATTAAATTGGAGCACACAGACACACCCAGCTGTACACTTGCAATCAAGTGAGGGCAGCTGAGAAACACTCTTACGAGAAGAGGAAGAAAAAGCTTTATTAGACATACCAGAGACCCTCTGGTCAATAGGGAAATCAGATGTAGGACTTATTCGTACAGCAGGACCAGTTACCATCAAGCCAAAATCAGCCTGTAGACCACAGAAAAGGCAGTACCCCTTAAGAAAACAGGCAGGTATTAAACCTATCATAGCAGGTTTACTTAAGGAAGGATTACTGGTGGAATCTCCCGATTCACCATGTAACACACCCTTATTTCCAGTTAAGAAAGCAAACGGAGAATGGCGTATGGTCCAGGATTTGCAAGCTGTAAATGACGCAGTAATATCAAGGGCACCTACAGTGCCAGATCCACATACCCTATTAAATGATTTGAAGCCTCAACACAAATATTTTCCTGTGGTAGATATTAGCAATGCATTCTTTGCAATACCAATACACCCTGACAGCCAGTATTGGTTTGCATTTACATTTCAGGGGAAGCTTTATACATATACGTGACTACCACAGGGATATTGTGAAAGTCCAACGATATTCTCACAAGAGATGGCAAGTAACCTGGTGAGGTTTACCCCACCGAAAGGTGGTCAGATTTTACTTTATGTTGATGATATCCTGCTGGCAGCCCCTACCCAGCAAGATTGTAAGGAAGACACTATAACATTATTGAAATTCTTAGCCGTTGAAGGACACAAAGTAAGCAAAAACAAATTGCAGCTTTGCAGAAAACAAGTTAAATACCTTGGATGTGTAATATCCAAAAACGGTAGGACATTAGATGAAGACAGGAAAATAGCAATCTTACAAGCACCAAAACCCACAACCAAGAAGGAAATGATGTCCTTTCTTGGTACGACTAATTTTTGTCGGAGCTGGATCCCAAATTATGCTTTGGAATCTGCACTGTTGAACAACCTGATCTTTCAGAAGCCTACAGCAGCACAAGATTTGATATAATGGACACCAGAAGCAGAATTAGTTTTCTGTAAACTGAAACAATTGATAGCATCCTCATTAGTCTTAGGATTACCAAACTATCATAAACGTTTTTCCCAAACTGTAGATTGTAAGCAAGGTTATATGACGTCAGTGTTGACATAACCGCATGGGGACAAGGAACGCCCCATTGCTTACTATTCATCGCATCTGGACCCAGTGGTGCGGTCTTTGCCCCACTGTGTACAAGCAGTAGTTGCTGCCGCAATGGCAGTGCAGGCTTCGGCCTCAGTAGTATTATCTACTGGTAAACCGATTAATCACGCACCGTTTATTTTAGATTTGATAAAATCAATTCAGTTACCTCAAAAAGTAGCTATTTGTAAATGCATAGCTCATACCAAGCAACAAGATAGGATTTTAAAAGGTAATGCTAGAGCTGACACAGCTGCCAAGCAAGCAGCCTCAGAAGCATTTCTTTTGAACGAGGAATTACAACCTTCTGAGATTTTAGACTTAGAAATGTTAAAAACAATGCAGACACTTACTATACAAGCTGAGAAACAAAAGTGGGAAAGGCGAGGAGCACTCCTCAAGGAAGGACTGTACATCTCCAAAGAGGGAAAACCAATATTGCCATCTAATTTATTTAAATATGCAGCTTTGTTGAGCCATGGGCAATACCATGTCTCAACAGAGGGGATGGTACAGTTAGTCAACCAGGTATTCACTACATACGGATTTAAAAATTATACTAAAACATCTTTTTGCAGTTTTCTGTTTCAGGTAAAGAGTCAAATCAACCGTTGGAAGCGACAGTAGTCCCAGAAAACTGAATCTGGGTAAAGACTACAAAACGTAAACATTGGAGTTTGCCAAAGTGGGAGGGACCATACCAAGTCCTCTTGTCGACAGCCAAGGCAGTCAAGATTGATGAAAAATCCTCTTGGATCCATTTGATACACTGTAAACTTTGCAAAAACTTTGAGCTAGATAAAAATCTTGCTGTTCCACAAAAAGACTAAACATGACAAAATCTAGAGCAAACAGGAATGCAGAACAACCCCAGAAGTATTGCATGGTTATCCTGTTGATTGTACAGATGACAATAATCTTTTTGCTGTGGCCTATCCTTTTTTCGGCCACATCAGCTGAACTGAATAAACGTGATGAGTCACCCATAGACTGGCACCCAAATTTTATGAGGCGATTACACATGCGTATGCTAAGACTTTTAATGTTTCAAATTGCTGGATTCGTACAGCCATACCAACAGCATACGGGGGGTTATTAATGACTGCGGTCCCCCTAGGGGTCAATGAGACCTGGGAAAACTTGGTTTATGAGACTGTACATTATAAATGTTATACCAAAGCAAACAAAATGGGTACAGTTTGTAATTCAAATTATGACTCATTTCTTGAGTCCATGCAAAAGACTGTTAGGGATATACATCATAATCCTATTATTTTTAAGCAACTGTCTATAATAGATAGGAAAATGTTTCATGCAGGGCAGCCATATCTCAGTAAAGTAACTACTAAGGTAGAGGATTGTTATTTTGTGTGTAATAAGAAAGCATATAAATGATTACCTGAGAATTGGTCCGGCAGTTGTTTTTTGGGGTACCTGGTTCCGGCCATGCGACACACTGCAGTTTTGCCTCAGGGAAATATTCAAAACACCCGAGATGCAGCCAATAAACCTGTCAGAAAGCCTGAGAATCCAGTGGGACGAATCGAGGTGGGCTGGAAGGACCATCATACCATGGGTACCAAGTTGACGCACATGGACTTGAGTGATGCTGTCATATTGTGGGCAGGCATATTACCAGCATATGGAGCGGCAAAATCGATTTGTGGGCTGCAAAAACTGTCCAAACTTCTCGAAGTAATGAGTAATGCAACTTTTTCTGCTCTTGAATTGATAACTGATGAACTGAATGCTATGAGAACTGTAGTACTCCAAAATCGTATGGCTCCCGACTTCACCCTAGCGGTGAGAGGTGGTTGCCTTTAATCAAAAAAGAATGTAGTGCATATATCCCTGATTACCAGCATGAGATTAATGACCACCTTGAGGTGATACAGCAAGTGTCGACTATGACCAAACCAGGCCCCAACCCACTGACGGACTTTTTCCAGAATCTGTTTGGGGGGTGGGGTACCTTCATAATGAACATATTAATAGCTTTCTGTGTGGGAATACTCCTGTTGGGAGTGTGTGCGCGTTGTGGCATACCCTGCATGAAAAAACTGATTAAAGAATTGATAGACATGTCAGTATCTGAAACCTTGTATCAAAACACTGAAGTTGATAAATTGCTGGAAAATTAAATGCTTTCAGAAGTTTAAACTATATGACTTACCCTTACCTAACCGCAAATCCCACATGGAAGAGGTTGGGGGAAGAAATTAACTGTTTATGCTTTTGAAGAGAATAAAAGTGTTAATAGGGGGGAAATGTGAGAGAAATATGTATTCACATATATAGTAAAACATGTATTCATATATGTATTAGCATTATGCTTGCTGCATTAGAAGCCTAAAAGGGTTAACACATTTATTCTGCTACAGGCTTGAAAATAATTGCATGTACTTTCTGACTTTGCTTCTTGTCAGCTCAGTGAATGACCTTGTTCATACACTGAGAAACAGATGATTTTGCTAACGTTAGGAAAAGGAACAATACAGTATTCTGAAATGTTACTAGACTTAAGCAAATGACCTTGTTCATACTGCAGCTGTAGATAAGATTATAGGCTGAAATCAGAATATGCTTTATGCTCAAAGCAGGAAAGAATCACTAATTGCAACACTGAAATATGAGTGAATTGTTACAGACCGGCAGTTAGCGAGGCCACGTTGATATCTTAGGAAATTTTCACATGGGAAGTTTATACTTGCTATATCAGCAGAAAAACTTAGTAAACACCTGTCTTCGAACAATGCTAAGAGTTGTATTTTACTACATCAGCTTAGAGGGCAATGGCTTACAAAACAGTATAATAATGAAGTATTTCCTGTATAATGTCAGACAAACTTCTGAACTGCATTTTTGTCTCCTTGTACAAGAATAAAGGAACCTTAACTGAACCTTGGCTACATTGATCTTTGATTTTTCCTTTGACAAAACTCTTGGAAATACTGGTTAATGGTCTCCACATTTACTGCAGCTACTGCTGGGAAGCCATGTTTCCAGTCAAATCAGTTCTCTGCCTTTCTCGTTTTACAAGAATAATATGCTTCCTTTGTAGTTAGTTCATGGTAACTGTGTACTGTCCTTACTGATGTTTGCTGCTTTTTATTTCCCTTAATGCTGTTTGCTGTTTACCAACTTGATTTTTTTTGTGTCTGATTTAAATGTGCACCAATACTTATTACCTAGTTAGTTATTAAAATAATGCATGAAAAAAATATCTGACTACTATCTGAAAACAGGCATATGTCTATTTTGTGTATAACTTAAAGGAAACCATGAGAAAAAAAAATGGTAGCTCCAGCAGATAAATCCAGGATCAGTCAATAAATACAATGAACCAAAGGTGTATTCACTGGCTGTCTATTTTACTATTTTATTAAATATTAACTTTTGGTTTTGGAAATATTCTGCTTGTGGTTCCGGGAGATATTTTTTTTGTAATCTAAAAGTAAACAATGACTATCATGTCACTGTATGCCTTGATTATTCCTGATTCAGTTTTATTTGTGTGCAACAGAGGACTAAAACAAATGCAAGATGACCACTAGACCATTGTTATCACACCATATTGACAAAATCAAATGACAAATGGCCCTGATAAATCTAACAAACATCCAAAAACCTTATGTATACAAAGTGTGACTCATCACCAAAAAGAAACAAATACATAAAATGCAGATCTTTCAAAATATAAAATACAAGTTGATCTAATGAAGTCAATTTGGTGGAAGAAATCACTTATCACATCGTACTGATTTCTGACTTTTTTTAATGTGGTGTTAAAGTCATTTTTTTTTAACTCGTGAGGAAGTCTTTCATTTTTAAAATGTTTTAAGCAAGCAGAGGCTGGGCTAGTTCATTTGTTTTTGCAAAGGAGGCGAAAAGGGAAAACATGATTGACCTGTTAAATACACAAACAAAAATTAAGTGAGCATATTTAGAGTTTGCTTTATCTGTTACAAGTTCTTGTGCATGTCAAATGTTGGTAACCTACAATTCCTCTGGAGTGGGTGGGGTTACATAATTATTCATACGATGTGTATGTTAATCAATGTCCAAGTTTTTGGCCAGTTGTACCTACTTTTCATGGGCCTTTGTCCAAAATTTTGATGATTCCAGGTTGAGAGGTATGATTACTGTACTTTATGTCCCACCTGGTGACATTACAACTCTATACCAAAAGATATCCTTACACTGGATATCCATGACATTTCCATAAGAAAAAAATATTACTAGGTGATGTGAATGTCAATTAGCTGGACACAGTCTTTAACCCCCCTACATCTAACATGAACTTATATGGTTCCACACTACTACTTAATAACCCCACACTTTATAGCAAGACATCAACTTCTCTATTAGACTAGATCGGAGTATCAGACCCTAGTAAATACACCACCACAGGCACAAAAGTCAGACTGTGTCATTGATCATCTCCCAGTCTGTAAGACTAGACAGCTCCCACTTCTAGTTAAACAGCATATTTATAAAACAACGCATAACCTTTCCGAGTTTAAACCAGAATTGTTCATTACTGCACTATCATCTATTAACTTGAAATTTCGAAAACTCCTCCCCTTCGACAATGCTGTAATTTAATTCAAATATCCTAAATAGTCTTGCACCTCCTAGAAGGAAAAGACTTAAAACAAATAATGCAATTTGGCAAACCAAAGAGAATAGAACGTTAATGCAGATAGATAAAAAGCATGGAAAGAATGGGAAAAATATAAAATACTTCAGCATCTTCAAAACTTTAGAATGCTTTGCAATCACACTAAAAGCAAATAAATGAAGAAAAGCAATTATACTATAATAATTTTCAGAATATTTATTTGTTTATTTGACATTTGTTACCTGGGTCAGTCTAGCTGAGCCAGAAGACCATTTTCAGTAGAGACCCGAGGAGAAAAGCTCCAAAGTTTTACAGATCAAAAAGTAATAATAACTGCACAAAACTACTTATGAATACAGAAAAGAAATATGTATGAATACAGAAAAAGACACTCCCCTGGATTTACTAATCTTCCATGTAGGACTAGCTTAGTCCTGCACGGAAGCGACAGCTTAGGAGCAGGGTGGCAGCGCGTCATGCATATTAAGGATGCACGCTGCCCGAGCTCCTAGGCTTACATGGAGTGTGTAAGAGTGCAGGGGGCATGTCTGAGAGCAGAGCTCTCAGAATAAACACACCCCCGCAATGTAGAACAGCAGAAAGGGGAATGCAATGAGTGAGACCACTCACAGGTGACCGCATATTCCCACCAACAGTCCCCCTTGTGTATAATAGCAACAGAATATAGAAATAAAACGAAGAAACCTTTTTTTTTTAAACATCTGATTACAGCTAACCGTAGGTGCGCAGGTGTGCCCATCGCTTAGTTAAAGTAGCTTAAAAGACTGAATAGGATAACAATGAAGATATATGCAAATGAAGCAGCAGAGCAATAGTGCAGTGGGCAGAGCATTTGCCTTACGAGCAGGCATTCCCGGTTCGGGTCCCACTGCAGCACATCCAATTTTACATGGCAAAGCACGTTAGGACCAATATTTTTGCATAACCCACTAAATAACATATATTTATGAACTGGAGTATTGCAGTAAATGCACATGTGAGGTGTCATTGTCAAATGAATAAGGCACTAGTAAGCAGGTCTAAGCACCACTAAGCAGTAGTAAGCATATTTAAGCACTAGTAAGTGAGTGTAACCCAGTCTACATGGTGGTTCATAGGTTCATACTAGGCTATCTGCCCTAGGGCATTTATAAGCCTAGCCAGAGTGTGTTTGGCTTTCGCCACCCATTTTAAATTAATTTTGCTATGCCCTTTTTCGAGGTTAGTATACTGTGCCTCTGTCTAACAGTGACACAGAAGTGATACCCGGGGTAAACCTACAATCTCCCATCCACTCATCAAGATTCCTCTTGAAGAGAGTCAATGAGGGACTCTGCCTAACCTGGACTGGGATTTTATTCCAGAGTGAAGGGAACCTCTGGGTTATGAATCTGTCCCTCCAGCAAGTCCTTTTTATTTCAGTGCTGAGGTTCAAGTCTCTCAAGCGTGTAGCTCAATGGGATTTGGATTTTCTGAGGTGCAGCATGTCCATTAATTCCGGGTTGGACATGCTTTATACGTCAGGCACAGATCGCCTCTGAACAGGCGGTATGCCACTGAGTAGAGCTGGAGTTTCTTTAACTGGGCAGCATATGGCATCTGTTTGAGCACTTTGATCCTCTTGGTGAGGTACTTTTGGGGTCTTTCCAGTTGCTGCAGGTGTCTGGTAAGGTACATCCCAAAAGGGGCATTGTACTCAATTATGGGCCTGATGAGGAATGAGTAAAGAGGCACGATGACCTCCCCTGATCTAGATGCGAATCCCTTCATGATTAGATGGGCTATATAAAATGTTTTTCTAACCACTTTGGCCACGTGGTTGTCAAATGAGAGATTGCTATCAACTTGGGGCCCCAGGTCCCTAATTACTTCTTCTGTACTTAATGGATTACCATCTATGTGGTAATTTGTGGGCACTTTGTTTTTGCCAAAGGGGATGACTATACACTTTTTGGCGTTTAGCTTGAGGCCATGGCTCTGGCACCAGTTGTCTGTTTCTATGAGGCCCTTTTGGAGGATGCTTGTGTCGGCTGGAGAGTCGATTATGGCGCCCAATTTGCAGTCATCTGTGAACTTGGTCAACCACAGTCCTTCCATGTTGGCCTGTACCTCCGAGAAATATATACCGAACAAGAGAGGTCCCAGGACTGAGCCTTGTGGGACGCCACTTGTAACTGGTTTGGAGTCTGACATGGCTCCAGCAATTCTAACCATGTGGGTTCTGTCCTTGAGCCAGTTTGCAACCCATCTAGTGACATAGGGGTTTATATTTAAGCTGGTGAGCTTATCTGTAATTCCTGAGTGGGGTATTGTATCGAAGGCTTTTGCGAGGTCCAGGTAGGCTGTGTGGACCACCTTCCCCTCGTCAATGGCCTTGATGACTGTTTCAAAGAAATCGACCAGGTTTAAGAGGCAGGATCTGCCCTTAACAAAGCCAAACTGGGTAGGATCCAGTGTCTGTAGGTCCCCAATATCTTTATTTATGAGGTCCATGATGATCCTTTCCATAGCTTTGCAGACCAAGCTAGTCAGGCTTATGGGGAGATAATTTCCAGGATCCGTTGAGGCACCACCTTTGTGGAGAGGAACCACTGTTGCTGTACGCCACTCTTTGGGTACATATCCTGTAGTAAGGCTGAGATTGAACAGTAGTTTTATGTTTGGGTTTATCTCTTCTTGGAGTTCATGTAGGACGCAGCCCGGGACACTGTCTAGTCCCATTGATGCTGTGTTTTTTTGCTTTGGAGAGGGCGGCTCTTACCTGAGCATCTGAGATGTCAGGGGGGCAGCACTCTGCTGGGAAAGATATTTGCCCTTTTGGTGGGGAGGGTGGGGAGAAGTTTGCGGTGAACCTGTCAGCTAGGATGTTGGCAATGTCTGTGGGTTCGATGTATTTTTTGTCATTTTGGAGTAATTCTGAGCATATATGGGAATTCCCACCCAGGTTCCTAACATAACTAAAGAAAGCCTTGTGATTATCTTTAGTGTCCTGTGCAATTTTTCTCTCGAAGCTGGCCTTAGACGATTTTATGAGTGCCCGTAGTTTTTTGCTTATACTGATCAGAGATGCCTTCCCTTTTTGGGATTTTGCTCTATCATGTAGTAGCTTCCTCCTTCTATTGTATAGTTTGTTTATGGCTGGGGTCCACCAGACAGGACGTCTGCCTTTGGAGGATGGGGTCTTGGTTTTATTTGGGATTGCATGATCCATGCATTCCTGAATGTGTTCATAGAATGCGTTTATAAAGGATTCTGCGGTCTGGGCCATATTTTCCACAGGCTCTGGGGCTTTGAAGGATTCCACCTCGGTTTTGAGGAGTGTGAAATTTGCTTTAGAGAAGTTTTTCACTGCGGTTTTCTGGGCAGGGGGTGGGGTCGGGATGTGAATATCCAGTGAGATTAGTTTATGGTCTGATCTTACCAGTGAGGGATACACTTCTGGTCTGGAGCATAGAGTCCCCATGTTGGTGATGATCAGGTCCAGTATGTTTTCCCCTCTTGTGGGAGTGGTAACAAGTTGTTCCATAGCATCTGAGTTTATAAATTCGAGGAACCTTTGGGCTAGGGTGTTGGAGCTACAGTAATGCTCCCAGTCTATGTTTGGGTAGTTGAAGTCGCCCAATATAATGGTGTTTGGAGAGACCTTCATATTTTCCAGTGTTCTCAGGAAGGCCAAGTGGGGTTCCTGGGTTTGGGAGGGTGATCTGTAGCAGGCTATAAACTGGAAGGCAGTTTTACCCACTGTTAGTTGCACATGGATAGTCTCTAATTCTTCGTGCTGTGCCACCAACTTGGAGGTGTGGGTATCTTTGACGAATATTGATACTCCCCCCTCCTTTTGTGGTTCAGTCCAAGTTTTGGGGCCCAAAAGCATGGTATGAGGTATAACCTGGTAGTGCTGGGGTGCTCTCGAGAGCCTTGAACCAGGTTTCTGTTACTGCACAGATATTGATCTTCTCCATGCTAAGGAGAGTTTCGAGTGTGTACTTCTTGAGGTTTAGACTTCTGGCATTGAGTAGCATTACTCTTAGTTTCTTATCCCTTGTGATACCTATGGAGGTGGGTTTGTCTTTTGAGCCTTGCCTAAAAAAGGCACTATGGGGGAAGCAAGAGCCTTTGCCAATATTGCAAAGCCCAGGGGTGACAGGTGGAAGCCGTCCCTAGCAAAGCATCGTGGCTTGTCGAGCATGTCATCTCAGGTTGACAGGCATTAGATCCCCTTTGAATGACACCAATACTTAAGCCAATTGTTGAAATTGATCATCTTGTCTTCATATTGTGGCATCATTCTTGGTGAGGGTAAGATGCTACTCAAGGTCAGGGTCATACCGGCCTGGGCTACATGCTCAGAGAGCTCCTCTATGTCTCTTTTCATGTAGTCCAGGGAGGTACATCTCAGGTCATTCACACCAGCATGGACAATGACCAAGTCATATTTGTACTTGCCTTGGAGTGACCTGAGTGCTTGTGTTATGTGGTGGATCCTAGCGCCCGACAGGCAGCTCACCGTGACTTTCTCCTTGTTCAGCCTGGTGAGCGGGACTTCAGTGTGCCTGACGATAAAGTCACCTATTACAAGTGTGTCAGGTGTGTTGTTTAGCCTTAAGGGCTGTGACTGTTCGGCACACTGGCTTTGTGAGCTTTGTGTTGCACATGTTTTGTTTTGGGGTAGAGGTTGCTTGGGTGTCTGCTTTGGAGGTCTCTGCTGCTTAGGCAGATTTTTATTTAGAGCCTCCAAGTATGTTTTTGTGTGTTTATGTGTTTGGTTTGCTGTCATAGTAGGTCTATGTGAGACTGGAATTGTAGTGAGTGTGATTTCCTTCTCCTCCTGACTGGATACACCAGTACTGAGTTGAGAGAGCTTAGCCTCCAGTTTGGCTATATGGTTGCATCTCTCACATGTGTTGGAATTTGTTGGGAGGAGGAGAGGGTTGCCTGTGTACATGAGGCAGTTGTAACATTGCCTTAAGATTCCCAGATTCACCAGCTGGACCGGAGAGGAGATTGACAACTGACCTTTGGACATGCTAGAATAGTATTGAGAATTCCTTTATAATTGAAAAAAGGGCCAATGGGGAACAAGGTACTCAAGGGGAGTTTGTGAGGGTGTAGTGCTTTTAATTTTTTAGTGCTGACATATAATTGCTTTAGTTAGCAAGTGCCAGGTAACTTAAATGCAATGTGTTACAGGTAACTTAAATGCAAAAATGACAAACAGTAACTTTCTTTCAAGTGAAACAAGGAAATAAGTACAGTAAGCAATGCAGATATCACTAGGGATCCACAGAAGCACTGAAAAGCCGTGTTTTAGGTGGAATTAGCATTTCAGGGAAATAACAAGCAAACAAACAACAAGCATACAAACAAAGCTAGATTCAGCAGGCCTGGATCTAGTCTATGTATCAATTTCAGTAAGAAACAGTTCAAATATGTAGGCACTATAAGCCTTTAACCAGAAATTCCCTGCTCAGAAGGGCAGAGTCCAGCCTCTCCTCCCACAAGAGTGCAGACTACGAACCTTCTTAATATAAAATAACTGGCCTGAAGCCCAAGTGCTTAAACCAGAACTAATACACTTTTAGAATAACAGACACTGAGCCCTCAATCAGCAGTTCCCAACTTAGAAGGATGTAAGCTACCTGTCCTGCCACCACAGTGAAGGCCACAAACCTTCTTAGTGTAAAACAACTGGTCTGAAGCCCAAGTGCTTAATCCAAAAGACTTAGAATGATAGCCACACTTTAATCAAGTTACTACCCAGCAATAATAAATACAATTGAATACTTCAAAGAATGCCTGGATTAGTGCTCACATTATACAAACAAAGCTAGATTCAGCAGGCCTGGATCTAGTCTATGCTACAGCAAACAAAGTGTACCAATTTCAGAAAGAAGCAGTTCAATTATGCAGGCACTATAAGCCTTTAACCAGAAATTCCCAGCTCAGAAGGGCAGAGTCCAGCCTCTCCTCCCACAAGAGTGCAGGCCACGAACCCTCTTAATGTAAAATAACTGGCCTGAAGCCCAAGTGCTTAAACCAGAATTAATACACTTTTAGAATAACAGACACTGAGCCCTCAATCAGCAGTTCCCAACTTAGAAGGATGTAAGCTACCTGTTCTGCCACTACAGTGCAGACCACAAACCTTCTTAATGTAAAACAACTGGTTTGAAGCCCAAGTGCTTAAACTAAAAGGCTTAGAATGAGTTACACCAAGCAGTAATAAATACAATTGAGTACTATTAAGATGACGCAAAAGCAAAATAAAGTAGGAAGAAACACAAATACAGTACTTGTTCGGCATTTATTTATCAGATGTTAAAGCAAACATGGGAGGGCTATTGCTGACAAAGTTCGCAGATGGCTGCAAACTAGGTGCCATAGTCGATACACCAGCAGACACACACATCCTACAAAAAGGCCTCACAGAAATGGACAACTGGTGCCGGAGTCACGGCCTTAAACTAAATGACAAAAAATGTATAGTCATCCCCTTTGGGAAAAACAAAGTACCCACAAATTATCACATAGACAGCAACCCACTGAGTACGGAAAAAGTAATCAGAGACCTAGGGACCCAAGTCAACAGCGACCTCTCATTTGACACCCACGTTGCCAAAGTGGTTAGAAAAACATTCTACCTTGCACACCTCATCATGAAGGGATTCACATCCAGATCCAAGGATGTCATTGTACCCCTATATTCCTCCCTCATCAGACCCATGATTGAGTACAATGCCCTATTTGGTATGTACCTCACCTGGCATTTACAACAGCTGGAGAGACCACAAAAGTACCTCACCAAGAGGATCAAGGGTCTCCAACATATGTCTTATTCTGCCAGACTAAAGAAACTTCAGCTCTATTCAGTAGCATACCGCCTGCTCAGAGGTGATCTCTGCCTGACGTACAAGGACATGTCCAATCAGGATCTGATGGACATGCTCCACCTCAAATAATCCAAATCCATCAGGACCACGAGAGCTAAAGACTTAAACCTTGGCACAAGTATGAATAGGGCATGCTGGAGGGATAGATTCATAACCCAGAGGCTTCCCATGCTTTGGAACAGGATCCCAGTTCGTATTAGGCAGAGCCCCTCACTGACTCTTTTCAAGAGAAATCTTGATGAGTGGATGGGAGATCATAAGTTTACCCCAGGGGTCACATCTGTGTCACTGCTAGACAGGGGCACAGTAAACTAATTCTATTATACAAGGGGACCTTCATTGTGTCACTACTAGACAGAGGCACATTATTCTAAATTTATTCTGTACATTTTTATACCATTTCATGGGGTGGCAAAAGCCACATCACTATGGCTAGGCTTACAAATGCCCCAGGGCAGATAGCCTAGTACTATACTATGAAACTAAGTAAAAGCAGATAATTTTTTTTTTTTTTTTTTTTTTTTGAGTGAGCAAATGAGATGGGCCCAGGAGTTACAGGACAGAAACAAGTGCAAATGCAGGCCTTCAAATCAGAAAGTTGAGAGAGATGGAAGGCCGCCCAAATAGCCAATAATTACAAATTCTGGGCCAGAACCACTCCTTATGTGGTAGACAGGTTACCTAATGCTTACCACTCCCACTGATAAGCTAGAAGGCTTCCCTCCAACACAGAAAGGCTTGAGGGGCTCAGAAGCTTACAAACAGTCCTGGATACAGCAAATCTGTATCTGGAACACTAAATTATAGGAAAGGTAGGAAACAGGCTAAGCAATGCCTACACTGGCTAAGCAATTCTCAAGCTAACTCTCTGTAAGCAGATGTAATGGCAGGTTAGCAGTGCTTACCGTCATGCAAACCCGCTTACAAATGCCCAAAAGTGCCTTAACCACTCTTTATCTAACAGCCCTTTTTCTTCCCATCAACAAAATAAAGAGCCATGCAGGTCTCGAACCCAGCACCATACACACCATAGTCCCAGTAGTTATCCACCAAGCCATCACAGAAGTAAAGAAGAATGAGGTAGTAGCAAACAAGTCCTCACCATAGTATAACCAACAGAACAGAAAAATGGTGCCGAACAGGTGTAACACTGCAAAATGATCCAAATACAAAATACACCTCACAGCCAAGGTCCTCCAAACACAAAACACAGTTTATTCACAGATAAAAATGGTTTTCACAGATAAAAATGGTTAAGCACTTTCATCAATAGACTTCATCAGAACCATACTTGCATGCAAAACACTCACTTAAATATAAAAACCTTAATCATAATTAAATGAACAGGTGACCAATAATTGAAATAATCTGTCCTTAAAGTGGAAAATCCAAATGAAAATGATAATAACATACTATATACATTACTTTAAAAATACTGTCACATTAATGCAATAGAAAAATTATTGCCCTATGATATACTAAAGAATTTTTGTTACATCATTGAAACACTAAAACATGACACATAAAAACATGTACTGTGTACATAAATAGGCTGAAATAAAACAAATATAACAAATATAGATGGTACAACTGCTATCCCATAAATCAAATGTTACTAATTGTAAAGATGTTAGTATATAAACATATGAATACAAATTCATCATAATTTATACACCCTAAATTTGAGCTCTGATTTAATGCTAATATGATCATTAAGCCCAGGTGGAACAGTGGCATTTAATTCTAACTGCCATCTAGCTTCTGCCCTAAGAAGTTGGTAATAATTTTTCTATTGCATTAATGTGACAGTATTTTTAAAGTAATGTATATAGTATGTTATTATCATTTTCATTTGGATTTTCCACTTTAAGGACAGATTATTTAAATTATTGGTCACCTGTTCATTTAATTATGATTAAGGTTTTTATATTTAAGTGAGTGTTTTGCATGCAAGTATGGTTCTGATGAAGTCTATTGATGAAAGCGCTTAACCATTTTTATCTGTGAAAACCATTTTTATATGTGAATAAACTGTGTTTTGTGTTTGGAGGACCTTGGCTGTGAGGTGTATTTTGTATTTGCATAGTATAACCAAACTGAACCTGTGAACGGCATCAGTATACAGTCATATGTGCCATAACCCACTACATAACATAAATACGTGAACTGGAGTACAGCAGCAAGCCCAGATGTAAGGTGTAATTGTAATAGTATTGTAATAGTATTGTAATAGTGTTGAAGTCCACAATAAAACACAAGGACCCCACAGAGTGTATGTACACATCAATCAGGGATACCAGGCATACATATAAGGTGTAATGAATAATAACACAATGCCAAAAAGGCATTAGAATGAAAGTTTGATGTAAGCAACGCTAAGCATTGCACAGGCCAGCTTAGGAGGTGTGAGCAATGTGTAGACCAGCTAACTCATTGTGCCCGGTGGTATACCCCTTTAACTCATTCCCTCCAGTAGAGCTTTTTTGAGTGTGCACCTTTAACTCCCTGTGGGCATGGCTTCAGCATTTAAAAAATGAAGTTATCACCTTACATTTTTAAAAATACCCATTGACAGAGGTCATATATCAATACAATTGTGTTTGCCATCATGTATGCTTCAAGAAAAAAAATTCTGATACCTTGTATTTAACATGGTTTTGGAATTATTAATGCAAATATGAACAGGCAATATTTGATGCCTACAGGCACAGTAGGAGGTAACTGTAGAAATGCCTGGAGACGTCACTCGGCTGTAATGATTTAAACAATGCCAACCTTAGGTAAGCAGGTTAGCCCATAGCTTAGCTTTTTCAAAACTGGCCAATCATGGAAAAGTGCAGGAAATCGGACCTACTTAAACTCAAGAGGTGGAAATGTATCTCATAACTGGTTGTAACTTCCCCTTGCAGGTGCACTATGGCAGTAAGGGGAGAAGGAGTACGCTTCCGTGGGCAGCGTTGGTGCATCCAGGAGTCCAAGGTCATGGCAGGACTCCTAGTTAAAGACCATGCACAGAGACTGCTGCAAGGCTAGTACCAGGGCTCCCAGTATAAGGCAGAGGCCTAGGACCATCTCGCCTGCAACCTCACCAGTGCCACTGGCAGACCCCGAACTGATAAGCAGGTCAGACACCACTATGCCAACTTGAAGTGATGGAAGGGGGACCTCTTGAAGGAGTGGATCCAAGAGGCTAGATCATCAGGGGATGTGCCAGACGTAAGTACCACCCCAGTATGTGTGTAATGATTGCCAGCTCAGGTATATCATGGATAGGTATGGCTAAATATTTCTCTTATGTCCCCCATAGCTGTAACTGAGTGGGCCGTGAACCAGGAGGCCCACATCAGCCACCTGGCGAGGTTGCGACACGAAGCAGGTCAGTAATACTCATGCTTTTACTGTCATAGGAAATAAAAATAAAAGTAGTAGTAAATTAATTGCTAGTATAAAACCAATATTGTTCAAGGCAAGTACTGCATACACCATAGAATATGGCAGGAAGAGTCTCATATTGTTTGTATATCAATAAAAGTGTAATATCCTGAAAAAACAAGTCTAACTGCTGGACTGCATGTGTATATTCTGGTATCATATGGTAATGTAGATTTGCAATCATGTAATAGTACTGTTGTATTAAGCACTGTTGCCCAGACAATGCACCATAAATTGAATGTGTAGGAATGCCTGTATATGACAGGTGTAATCCCCAGAGGCCATTTAGTACAACTGAGAGACACACAGACAATAAAGAGGGAAAATGCAGGCAACAAAAAACAACTAGCACATGCAACTCAGAAGTGAACTGTTGTTTATTTACCATACACAGCCACAGTCCGAATCCTGCTAGTGATAGTAGTCTGCATACAGAATCATACCCCACAACTGTACAGATATGTCCAGAATGTCTATTAAAGTGGCCCATATATATTGCCTATCAACGTGTCCCCCTGGGAAATCAGTGGGATTATCCCAGATGTATAGGCAGCAAACAGGAAATACAACTGACACACATCTATGACAAAACATCTGGCACACTAGCAACTCCCCAATACCTTCTATGACTAAGAAGCCATGTATTTCCCATTTACACCCCAACTTGTTAAGCTGTGGTCAGAGTGTGTACAGTAACAGAGTGAGATGTATTTGCATAACAGTAATGTGGAACCAGATACTGAGTGTGGAAACTTTCTGTTTGTGGGAACTAATAAACATTCCTCCCACAGGTCTGTCAGATACCAACGCTGTGCCTAGAAATACAAGAATGATATGCAGTTGCTCTGAATAATGAGGTATTACACATCACTGTCACCCATACTGTCCTACAACATATAACTGTCTAGAAAATCTGTATAAGGGTGTTGTTATACAAGGTCAGAATGCATAAGCACAGGGGATTAATAAGACAGAAAGCAGATTGGATATACAGCAATATCAATATAGCAGACACAACTGTGATGGACATTGTTTAAGATGTAACAGACATAGCCATGATCTGAATATTGGGAGTGGAATTAGACTGCATACAAATTCATACACCACAACTGTACACATGAGGCCAGAATGTCCAGTATATGTGCCCATATCTGCTGCCTGTCCTTCTGTCCCCCTGGTAAGTCTGTGGGATGATCCCAGATGTGTAGCCAGCAAACAGGGACTACAAGTGATTGTCAACCATCATGAGAACACACCTGTCACTGTAGCAACCCCCAAAACAGTTATATGAGAGTGATATTTCAAGTATGCCCTATCTACACTCCTATGTTGTCAAGCTGTGACCAGAGTGTGTACAGTAACAGAGTGAGATGTATGTGCATAATACTAATGTGTAACCTGGAACTTTGTGTGGCAACAGTCAGGTAGTGCTAACAAACATTGCTCCCACAGGTATGTTAGCTACAGACCAATATAACCTGTACTGGTACTGTCCACCCTGGTATTGTGGGGGATTGTGAGTGTTGCAATTTCTCTGAATAATAAAGTATCAGTGGTCACTGTCACCCACACTGTGCTACATAATATAACTGTGAGGGGAAGCATGTATATGTGTATGTCAGGTCACTAAAGGTAGAAGAGGGAAATATTCTAGATATGTTCAAGCACACCAGCATGTAGTCAACACATGGCCAGAGACTGTGCAGAAAGAGTTGGAGAGCATAGTGCAAAACATCAACCCGGAATCCGATTGTATGTGTACAAACAGTTAGTCAGTGTTAACAAACAATCCCTCCACAGGTATACCAGATAAGAGGTGGATACTGCAGGTAAAACCAGATCATGTGTACTGATGACAACACCCATATCATTGTCCACAATAAGGCTATAGGTTAGTGTAGTCAGACTTGTAAGGTACAGATAACAGTACTGACTAGGAAAGTAATGTGGGCTACATGAATATACTACTTGTTAATTGACATCTCCCCCCCCCCCAACATTATATCCAACGATAATCAACATACCCACCCCAAATGGAAAGTACTTGTTTGATAAATATTTTAATGGTTCCCATGCATGTGCCATATTGAATTATTCCAACATTGTTGGCATGGTGCCATCAACGTACCTGCATGCTGTTCTTATTACCACTGTGGTACCATCTATGAATGTGTTTTGTTTGCTATGCAACTGTTCTGTATCTGGTGTCTGGGTTAATGGGAATATCTATGCATGCTGTTATACCTAACCATGGAATGTGTTGACTATTACTAACCCACATATGGTGATGAAATCTAAACACTATAGCATGCTTGGGAAGGCTGGTCCCAGTGGACTCACCTGTCCCACCTCAGCTGTCTGTGGCACCGGGCACCAGCATGTCTGGGGCCCAACCCTGGATCTCCTTGGCCATTGGTCCTGCACCACCATCGGGTGGAACTGCCTCAGGGGATGGGGCTCACCTCCCCAGGAGTGGGTGCGAACAGGCACCTGTCACCCATCGCCAGGTCGGGGTCATGGTGTGTAGAGTGATCAATGAGCAGTTTGGTGATTTTCTACTCCAGCTAGGGGGATGCATGTCATGATTAGAGAGTCTGTCTGGCTCTGTGGCTCAGCCCCCAGCACAGCCACCTTCGGGGCTGTCAAGGTGCAGTGGTGACTGCCCATGGGTGGGGACCTCAGTCCCACTGTTACCACTAGGGGCTTGTGGGCTTCCAATATCCCAACAACCCTCCTCATCAAGGTGTTTACCCCCCCCACGTGTCATATACCACCCCTGTATGCATCTTGTGTCTTGTCTGTTTAACCTACCCAACCTTCCTCCCCAAATATACCTTCTACACCTCCCCAACATCCCACTCTCACCTGAAAAAAAAAAAAATCTCGCTCCATACATAGCTGTCCATTTCGCACACATGTCCAGTGGACACATGTAATCCGGTCTAAATTGCATCACAATTTATTATTGTTGTCCTCACCCCTCTCCCCGGAGTTTGAGTGTCCAAATCTACCTCCAAGTTCAGTGTATATGCATAGCTGTTGCTGTAGAAGTAATGGACAGCTATGAACCTTCCCTACACCCTTCCTGCACATCCCTAGCTATTTTCCCTGTCTTTCCCTTTTTGTGCCCCTTTTTCACCACTTTCCTATCATCCCTTTTTTCTTTTCCTTTAAAGAAATTAGCACAGGGGTAAGTGGGAGTAAGCACTTTTAAGTAGCAGTAAGCGGGTCCAAGCCTGCTTGCACGGGGGGTAAGTACTGCCTACACAGATTAAGCAATTTAGAAGCTGAGTATAAGAAACTGTAACTGGATGTTAGCAGTGCTTACCTTCGTGCAAACCCACACAGACCCCCTCTTGCAACTGCTTTAAAGTGCCTTAATCACTCTGTATCCAATGGCCCATGTTCTGCCCAGCAACAAAATAAACAGCCTCTGCAAGAAACGAACGCAGGACCCTGCACACCATAGACAAAATTATTTATCACTAAGCCATACCAGATATACAAAAATCTGATGTTTTCAGAAACATATCATCCAGCCCAGTTATGCAGCAGTACATAGAATGTATACCAACATTTAGATGTGTGTGTGTGTGTGTAAATATATTAATATCTAAACAGATGCAACATATCTATATATGTAGCTATATATAGATATATATTTATACATATATAAAAATATATATGAACATATATACATGCAAATGCCTACATCGACACATATATATGTCTACATATACACAGCAAGTTACATATATGTATGCAGATATATATCTATGTAGGTATATACGGACATAGTTATATATATATATGTAAGGAGATATATATATATATATATATATATATATATATATATATATATATATATATATAGGTATATATGACCATACATCTGTAGATAGCAATGGTAGATTAACAAAAACATATATGTCCACATGAACCGTTAATGGGGTTGAGAGGCCCCAAACAATATACGTCTTGTGCGAATAAGCATACCCCCCCACAGCCAAACACGTCCGCCCTGCAATACACTATCAAGTGTTGCAGATCACATAACCAGGACCTGACAGAATATGGGCACAAAATGTTAACAGTACTACATCTCACCTGTATGATGCCAGGCTGGTATTGGTAACATATCATGCAGTACAGTCTGCCTCCCATAGGAAATGTAAAGTGTGGAAGCTATCAACATCCCCAGGATACATAGACACATATATGCAGATACAGATATACATACACTTTATATACATATATTTATACACACACACACACACACACACATATATATATATATATATATATATATATATACATACACATATGCATACACATGTGACTACACATAAACACACAGAAATATGTACAGTAAGATACATATGTAGAATGTGCACACAATATGGAACAGCCACTATGCCAGTTAACACCTGTACAACTGGACACTGTATGGGCCACCCATATAAATGACAATCATTGCCTGTAACATATACCCACAGAGAGGTCATAGGAAAAACACCACACACAGGTTTGCAGAAATGGAAAACCTTTATTTGTGTACTATTACTGTTCTATATGCCATGCCATATAGCTGTTCAGACACTGACATCCATATAAACAGAGTAATGCAACTGTAACACAGTTATACTAATACAGTAGTGTGGAAAGGTTCACAACTGCTGCTGTCCAGGCCAAGCACTTCAAAGTCTACAATAGTAAAGACAGACTGGGCCACAGGATACCAAACAATTAACAGTAAGTAATGCAGGTGTATAGTTTAGCAGCCCTATCTACACTCTGTGCAAAACACTAGGTGGTAAAGACTTCAGTTGACCAACTGGGATGCAACTGTTACATAAGGCATAACTGACACCATCACAAGCACACTGACAAACAGAACAGTCTGTATGGCAGGGGGCAGTAGAACCTGCATTAACCCAATGTATGTAAGTAATGTAAATATAGGTGAAGTATATGGTACTGTACATACAGATACCTTAAGGCAGCTCACCTCTGATACCCCCACATTTTGTAGCAGCCTAGGTCATTTATGGTGCTTTCCCTCCCCCTAGAGTCAATAATACAGGGCCTTATACCACTGTTACATACACTGGCCTCTGGAATGTATAAGGGCACACATGTATTGTGTAGATGAAGCCCATACATATATGGCCCCAGCCCCACAGTATGTGTGGGGGATACAACAGCAGTGGACTGATGGCAGCAATGGCAGTGTGATATACTCACAGCCCACTACAGAAAAAACGCTGACAGCATGTCATATGTGCAAAGCTTGGTATGTAGATGGAGGACAGAGGCTGGAACACAGGCCCATATGTGGAAAACTGTTGCCATACACTAAGCAAGTCGCTGGTGTTACAGGATAGTCTGCAACATACCCTTAGTCAGGGAATTGAGGTTAGAAACATAAATGGATGTAGCCATGTACTGATAGCACTCAACACACACACTGCCAGTGAAATATCTGACACAGGATCTGTGTGGTAGGCAGACAAAACATGATAGGCACACTACTGGCCATCAAGAGGATAGGCCCACATTTGAGAGCTATGCAGACAGACTGCATTCCAAGGTAAACTAGTATGTACGCACACACACCCCCTGCAACACCAGTACTATACAAAGCATAACACAACTTTACTCACACTCCATCTGTAGTTCCTGAACCTCCTACAAATATGTAGCTGGCCTGAGTGTGCCAGTTCTCCCTGTAAGAGGTATTGCTGCCTGCTGTCTGTAATATTGATGCCCACACACAGGAAGGATGTCCATCACACAGGAAAGATAAAGGGACCATGCCCACATGATGTAGGGATTTATAGTATGTGGTTGCCATGACAGTGGTAATTTGAAGTAGTACATAGCAAGTTGCATGCAGTTAGCAAGTGTAGGACACTTACTGGTGCAAAGGCCAGCACCTGATCAGGTGCATCATCTACTAAAGCCAGGCTGCAATCAACTCAAAGCAGCTCATTCCATTCACTGGAGGGAGAGAGAGAGAGAGAAAGCAAAAGCAAAAATGGAAAAAAAAAACTAAAGCTCATCAAACTAATAGCTGAAGACACAGGCATTTAGCCAGCTGCTATTCATAAAGACATCATTTCCACAACATTTATGTGAAGTATATAAACATGTATTAGAATGCAGTACCTGGTCATTCATAATGGGATAGATGATGTGGAATGCATTATATGTGCCATCAGGTGTTGTTGTGATGATGTTCAGCTGAACAACTGCTATGGACAATTGTATCTGTCCCTGTGGGTAGTGGGCCATAGCTGTGAACTGTGCAGGTCAGCACTGACAGACAAGATGTAAGCCATCATAGTGTGTGCTGTGTAATGGGAAGTATGTATATTACATGGCCAATAGCTGGTGGTGGAATTAATGCCATTATGATTGGCATGTGGGAGCCATGGCCCACCACTGGCAGGATACTTAGGTGAATCTGTAATGTAGTATGCTGGAATGCCATAGGTGTGTAATAAGGTTACCTGCAATCAGGTCCCATATATACCCCACTAATGTCAGGCCATGTCCATATGTGGCACCTGTCTGTGTTGTAGCAAGGCAGAACCGTGCAGCTGTACAGGAAGGTATTGCGAGATTGTGGAGCTGATTTATGAATGTACCCCACATATAGGTATGCATATGTGTACATATGTCACATATATAATATATAAGGATATATATGTATATATCAGCACGTATGTCCAGAAATATACATATACCCATGTATAGACATATATATGTGCACATACATATATATGACATCACCTATATCTACACATATATAGATATATACCTATATGCGCATGTCTACATATGTACAAATAAACACACAGGCATATATATATATATATATATATATATATATATATATATATGTAAAGACATGCCCCCTATATCACTACCACAGTGATGTCTGCTATGTGAAAGGCAGCATCAAACATAGCAATACACACAGATATCTACAGCTGACAGTGTGTGCACCATGGATGGGTATGTCATATGTTAGTCCTTTGTTGGCACCACATTGCCCCTGTCTGTGAAGTATGCAATGGGGATATGGAGAAGTATGGCAGGTACACATGTGGAGATGATCAGGATTGGTAGATATAGAGGACAGTCTATGGGGCGGTATGTGACACATGTGGTGGGTAAACACCGTGGATGGTGTATGTGGTCTGTGATGTAGATGCCACATGGTCCCCAATATGGGCAAAATGGGAACAAGCCTCCCACCCACTACCACTCAACAGCAGTCCACGTCCTGAACATGCCTGGTCTAAAGGCTGCGCAGGAGGAGCATCTGGGCCATGTGAATGTATACTGGGTGCCTCAGACTGATGTAGAACATCCCTCATGTGTCTGTGCAGCCCAGTATGGAATGGACCCTAGACCTGAGCTCAGGGGACTGGGACATGTCTGTGTGTGCCCTGAGGGTGGGGGGGCCAAAATCCCCTGGATGGTTCCACTTGATGGTATTGCTGTAACAGTACAGGAGGAGGCCCCAAGTTGGGACACACATGTGATGTGGCCAGGTATCTTGGGCAGATGGGTGTGGAGAGGTGGATCAGCTGGCCAATAGAACATATACATGTTATTGTGTCACTGTTATAGAACATTTGTTGGTAGTAATAGTCTACAGAATCCCGGTACATGTCCAAGAGCATACATAGATATCCCCAATAACACAGACTGTCAGATGTGCAGCAGTCTCAGAGCAGCCATACCACTGGCATATATGTAACCATAGTGGTTGTGACAATGGCATGCAGGTGAATAGTCTAACAGGCCAGCAATGATAGTGTACAAACAGGGGACATGGCTACAATTGCATAGCAGAAGGTGTGGTACAATACAAAATCTGTCCAAACTGTAGTTAAGCTGTAGCCATAGCTAATGAGTTGTGTGTACAGTCTGTTGAAGCTGATTTGGTGGGGGGTGAAAGAGATGTGTATTATGAACTGTGGTAAACTTGCAGTATGAGTTTCTAAGACCTGTTTCCATCTTTATATCTTCCAGCCAAGATGGCACATAGGTTCATAGGTTCATAGGTTCATAGATTAGTACTAGGCTAATTGCCCTTGTGAGCCATTTTAAGCCTAGCCAATTATCCCTTGTGAGACTCCAACCCTGCACCTTGTGTTAGTTAGGCAAACACCTTAACCATTAGGCCACCCTCCCAATCTGCACGGCTGCCCACATTTTCCAGTGTATGTACACATCAATCAGGGATACCAGGCATACATATAAGGTGTAATGAATAATAACACAATGCCAAAAAGGCATTAGAATGAAAGTTTGATGTAAGCAACGCTAAGCATTGCACAGGCCAGCTTAGGAGGTGTGAGCAATGTGCAGACCAGCTAACTCATTGTGCCCGGTGGTATACCCCTTTAACTCATTCCCTCCAGTAGAGCTTTTTTGAGTGTGCACCTTTAACTCCCTGTGGGCATGGCTTCAGCATTTAAAAAATGAAGTTATCGCCTTACATTTTTAAAAATACCCATTGACAGAGGTCATATATCAATACAATTGTGTTTGCCATCATGTATGCTTCAAGAAAAAAAATTCTGATACCTTGTATTTAACATGGTTTTGGAATTATTAATGCAAATATGAACAGGCAATATTTGATGCCTACAGGCACAGTAGGAGGTAACTGTAGAAACGCCTGGAGACGTCACTCGGCTGTAATGATTTAAACAATGCCAACCTTAGGTAAGCAGGTTAGCCCATAGCTTAGCTTTTTCAAAACTGGCCAATCATGGAAAAGTGCAGGAAATCGGACCTACTTAAACTCAAGAGGTGGAAATGTATCTCATAACTGGTTGTAACTTCCCCTTGCAGGTGCACTATGGCAGTAAGGGGAGAAGGAGTACGCTTCCGTGGGCAGCGTTGGTGCATCCAGGAGTCCAAGGTCATGGCAGGACTCCTAGTTAAAGACCATGCACAGAGACTGCTGCAAGGCTAGTACCAGGGCTCCCAGTATAAGGCAGAGGCCTAGGACCATCTCGCCTGCAACCTCACCAGTGCCACTGGCAGACCCCGAACTGATAAGCAGGTCAGACACCACTATGCCGACTTGAAGTGATGGAAGGGGGACCTCTTGAAGGAGTGGATCCAAGAGGCTAGATCATCAGGGGATGTGCCAGACGTAAGTACCACCCCAGTATGTGTGTAATGATTGCCAGCTCAGGTATATCATGGATAGGTATGGCTAAATATTTCTCTTATGTCCCCCATAGCTGTAACTGAGTGGGCCGTGAACCAGGAGGCCCACATCAGCCACCTGGCGAGGTTGCGACACGAAGCAGGTTAGTAATACTCACGCTTTTACTGTCATAGGAAATAAAAATAAAAGTAGTAGTAAATTAATTGCTAGTATAAAACCAATATTGTTCAAGGCAAGTACTGCATACACCATAGAATATGGCAGGAAGAGTCTCATATTGTTTGTATATCAATAAAAGTGTAATATCCTGAAAAAACAAGTCTAACTGCTGGACTGCATGTGTATATTCTGGTATCATATGGTAATGTAGATTTGCAATCATATAATAGTACTGTTGTATTAAGCACTGTTGCCCAGACAATGCACCATAAATTGAATGTGTAGGAATGCCTGTATATGACAGGTGTAATCCCCAGAGGCCATTTAGTACAACTGAGAGACACACAGACAATAAAGAGGGAAAATGCAGGCAACAAAAAACAACTAGCACATGCAACTCAGAAGTGAACTGTTGTTTATTTACCATACACAGCCACAGTCCGAATCCTGCTAGTGATAGTAGTCTGCATACAGAATCATACCCCACAACTGTACAGATATGTCCAGAATGTCTATTAAAGTGGCCCATATATATTGCCTATCAACGTGTCCCCCTGGGAAATCAGTGGGATTATCCCAGATGTATAGGCAGCAAACAGGAAATACAACTGACACACATCTATGACAAAACATCTGGCACACTAGCAACTCCCCAATACCTTCTATGACTAAGAAGCCATGTATTTCCCATTTACACCCCAACTTGTTAAGCTGTGGTCAGAGTGTGTACAGTAACAGAGTGAGATGTATTTGCATAACAGTAATGTGGAACCAGATACTGAGTGTGGAAACTTTCTGTTTGTGGGAACTAATAAACATTCCTCCCACAGGTCTGTCAGATACCAACGCTGTGCCCAGAAATACAAGAATGATATGCAGTTGCTCTGAATAATGAGGTATTACACATCACTGTCACCCATACTGTCCTACAACATATAACTGTCTAGAAAATCTGTATAAGGGTGTTGTTATACAAGGTCAGAATGCATAAGCACAGGGGATTAATAAGACAGAAAGCAGATTGGATATACAGCAATATCAATATAGCAGACACAACTGTGATGGACATTGTTTAAGATGTAACAGACATAGCCATGATCTGAATATTGGGAGTGGAATTAGACTGCATACAAATTCATACACCACAACTGTACACATGAGGCCAGAATGTCCAGTATATGTGCCCATATCTGCTGCCTGTCCTTCTGTCCCCCTGGTAAGTCTGTGGGATGATCCCAGATGTGTAGCCAGCAAACAGGGACTACAAGTGATTGTCAACCATCATGAGAACACACCTGTCACTGTAGCAACCCCCAAAACAGTTATATGAGAGTGATATTTCAAGTATGCCCTATCTACACTCCTATGTTGTCAAGCTGTGACCAGAGTGTGTACAGTAACAGAGTGAGATGTATGTGCATAATACTAATGTGTAACCTGGAACTTTGTGTGGCAACAGTCAGGTAGTGCTAACAAACATTGCTCCCACAGGTATGTTAGCTACAGACCAATATAACCTGTACTGGTACTGTCCACCCTGGTATTGTGGGGGATTGTGAGTGTTGCAATTTCTCTGAATAATAAAGTATCAGTGGTCACTGTCACCCACACTGTGCTACATAATATAACTGTGAGGGGAAGCATGTATATGTGTATGTCAGGTCACTAAAGGTAGAAGAGGGAAATATTCTAGATATGTTCAGGCACACCAGCATGTGGTCAACACATGGCCAGAGACTGTGCAGAAAGAGTTGGAGAGCATAGTGCAAAACATCAACCCGGAATCCGATTGTATGTGTACAAACAGTTAGTCAGTGTTAACAAACAATCCCTCCACAGGTATACCAGATAAGAGGTGGATACTGCAGGTAAAACCAGATCATGTGTACTGATGACAACACCCATATCACTGTCCACAATAAGGCTATAGGTTAGTGTAGTCAGACTTGTAAGGTACAGATAACAGTACTGACTAGGAAAGTAATGTGGGCTACATGAATATACTACTTGTTAATTGACATCTCCCCCCCCCAACATTATATCCAACGATAATCAACATACCCACCCCAAATGGAATGTACTGACTCTGATAATGTCCACTTGTTTGATAAATATTTTAATGGTTCCCATGCATGTGCCATATTGAATTATTCCAACATTGTTGGCATGGTGCCATCAACGTACCTGCATGCTGTTCTTATTACCACTGTGGTACCATCTATGAATGTGTTTTGTTTGCTATGCAACTGTTCTGTATCTGGTGTCTGGGTTAATGGGAATATCTATGCATGCTGTTATACCTAACCATGGAATGTGTTGACTATTACTAACCCACATATGGTGATGAAATCTAAACACTATAGCATGCTTGGGAAGGCTGGTCCCAGTGGACTCACCTGTCCCACCTCAGCTGTCTGTGGCACCGGGCACCAGCATGTCTGGGGCCCAACCCTGGATCTCCTTGGCCATTGGTCCTGCACCACCATCGGGTGGAACTGCCTCAGGGGATGGGGCTCACCTCCCCAGGAGTGGGAGCGGACAGGCACCTGTCACCCATCGCCAGGTCGGGGTCATGGTGTGTAGAGTGATCAATGAGCAGTTTGGTGATTTTCTACTCCAGCTAGGGGGATGCATGTCACGATTAGAGAGTCTGTCTGGCTCTGTGGCTCAGCCCCCAGCACAGCCACCTTCGGGGCTGTCAAGGTGCAGTGGTGACTGCCCATGGGTGGGGACCTCAGTCCCACTGTTACCACTAGGGGCTTGTGGGCTTCCAATATCCCAACAACCCTCCTCATCAAGGTGTTTACCCCCCCCCACGTGTCATATACCACCCCTGTATGCATCTTGTGTCTTGTCTGTTTAACCTACCCAACCTTCCTCCCCAAATATACCTTCTACCCCTCCCCAACATCCCACTCTCACCTGAAAAAAAAAAAAAATCTCGCTCCATACATAGCTGTCCATTTCGCACACATGTCCAGTGGACACATGTAATCCGGTCTAAATTGCATCACAATTTATTATTGTTGTCCTCACCCCTCTCCCCGGAGTTTGAGTGTCCAAATCTACCTCCAAGTTCAGTGTATATGCATAGCTGTTGCTGTAGAAGTAATGGACAGCTATGAACCTTCCCTACACCCTTCCTGCACATCCCTAGCTATTTTCCCTGTCTTTCCCTTTTTGTGCCCCTTTTTCACCACTTTCCTATCATCCCTTTTTTCTTTTCCTTTAAAGAAATTAGCACAGGGGTAAGTGGGAGTAAGCACTTTTAAGTAGCAGTAAGCGGGTCCAAGCCTGCTTGCACGGGGGGTAAGTACTGCCTACACAGATTAAGCAATTTAGAAGCTGAGTATAAGAAACTGTAACTGGATGTTAGCAGTGCTTACCTTCGTGCAAACCCACACAGACCCCCTCTTGCAACTGCTTTAAAGTGCCTTAATCACTCTGTATCCAATGGCCCATGTTCTGCCCAGCAACAAAATAAACAGCCTCTGCAAGAAACGAACGCAGAACCCTGCACACCATAGACAAAATTATTTATCACTAAGCCATACCAGATATACAAAAATCTGATGTTTTCAGAAACATATCATCCAGCCCAGTTATGCAGCAGTACATAGAATGTATACCAACATTTAGATGTGTGTGTGTGTGTGTGTAAATATATTAATATCTAAACAGATGCAACATATCTATATATGTAGCTATATATAGATATATATTTATACATATATAAAAATATATATGAACATATATACATGCAAATGCCTACATCGACACATATATATGTCTACATATACACAGCAAGTTACATATATGTATGCAGATATATATCTATGTAGGTATATACGGACATAGTTATATATATATATGTAAGGAGATATATATATATATATATATATATATATAGAGGTATATATGACCATACATCTGTAGATAGCAATGGTAGATTAACAAAAACATATATGTCCACATGAACCGTTAATGGGGTTGAGAGGCCCCAAACAATATACGTCTTGTGCGAATAAGCATACCCCCCCACAGCCAAACACGTCCGCCCTGCAATACACTATCAAGTGTTGCAGATCACATAACCAGGACCTGACAGAACATGGGCACAAAATGTTAACAGTACTACATCTCACCTGTATGATGCCAGGCTGGTATTGGTAACATATCATGCAGTACAGTCTGCCTCCCATAGGAAATGTAAAGTGTGGAAGCTATCAACATCCCCAGGATACATAGACACATATATGCAGAAACAGATATACATACACTTTATATATATATATATATTTATACACACACACACACACACACACACATATATATATATATATATATATATATATATATATATATATATACATACACATATGCATACACATGTGACTACACATAAACACACAGAAATATGTACAGTAAGATACATATGTAGAATGTGCACACAATATGGAACAGCCACTATGCCAGTTAACACCTGTACAACTGGACACTGTATGGGCCACCCATATAAATGACAATCATTGCCTGTAACATATACCCACAGAGAGGTCATAGGAAAAACACCACACACAGGTTTGCAGAAATGGAAAACCTTTATTTGTGTACTATTACTGTTCTATATGCCATGCCATATAGCTGTTCAGACACTGACATCCATATAAACAGAGTAATGCAACTGTAACACAGTTATACTAATACAGTAGTGTGGAAAGGTTCACAACTGCTGCTGTCCAGGCCAAGCACTTCAAAGTCTACAATAGTAAAGACAGACTGGGCCACAGGATACCAAACAATTAACAGTAAGTAATGCAGGTGTATAGTTTAGCAGCCCTATCTACACTCTGTGCAAAACACTAGGTGGTAAAGACTTCAGTTGACCAACTGGGATGCAACTGTTACATAAGGCATAACTGACACCATCACAAGCACACTGACAAACAGAACAGTCTGTATGGCAGGGGGCAGTAGGGCCTGCATTAACCCAATGTATGTAAGTAATGTAAATATAGGTGAATTATATGGTACTGTACATACAGATACCTTAAGGCAGCTCACCTCTGATACCCCCACATTTTGTAGCAGCCTAGGTCATTTATGGTGCTTTCCCTCCCCCTAGAGTCAATAATACAGGGCCTTATACCACTGTTACATACACTGGCCTCTGGAATGTATAAGGGCACACATGTATTGTGTAGATGAAGCCCATACATATATGGCCCCAGCCCCACAGTATGTGTGGGGGATACAACAGCAGTGGACTGATGGCAGCAATGGCAGTGTGATATACTCACAGCCCACTACAGAAAAAACGCTGACAGCATGTCATATGTGCAAAGCTTGGTATGTAGATGGAGGACAGAGGCTGGAACACAGGCCCATATGTGGAAAACTGTTGCCATACACTAAGCAAGTCGCTGGTGTTACAGGATAGTCTGCAACATACCCTTAGTCAGGGAATTGAGGTTAGAAACATAAATGGATGTAGCCATGTACTGATAGCACTCAACACACACACACTGCCAGTGAAATATCTGACACAGGATCTGTGTGGTAGGCAGACAAAACATGATAGGCACACTACTGGCCATCAAGAGGATAGGCCCACATTTGAGAGCTATGCAGACAGACTGCATTCCAAGGTAAACTAGTACGTACGCACACACACCCCCTGCAACACCAGTACTATACAAAGCATAACACAACTTTACTCACACTCCATCTTTAGTTCCTGAACCTCCTACAAATATGTAGCTGGCCTGAGTGTGCCAGTTCTCCCTGTAAGAGGTATTGCTGCCTGCTGTCTGTAATATTGATGCCCACACACAGGAAGGATGTCCATCACACAGGAAAGATAAAGGGACCATGCCCACATGATGTAGGGATTTATAGTATGTGGTTGCCATGACAGTGGTAATTTGAAGTAGTACATAGCAAGTTGCATGCAGTTAGCAAGTGTAGGACACTTACTGGTGCAAAGGCCAGCACCTGATCAAGTGCATCATCTACTAAAGCCAGGCTGCAATCAACTCAAAGCAGCTCATTCCATTCACTGGAGGGAGAGAGAGAGAGAGAAAGCAAAAGCGAAAATGGAAAAAAAAAACTAAAGCTCATCAAACTAATAGCTGAAGACACAGGCATTTAGCCAGCTGCTATTCATAAAGACATCATTTCCACAACAGTTATGTGAAGTATATAAACATGTATTAGAATGCAGTACCTGGTCATTCATAATGGGATAGATGATGTGGAATGCATTATATGTGCCATCAGGTGTTGTTGTGATGATGTTCAGCTGAACAACTGCTATGGACAATTGTATCTGTCCCTGTGGGTAGTGGGCCATAGCTGTGAACTGTGCAGGTCAGCACTGACAGACAAGATGTAAGCCATCATAGTGTGTGCTGTGTAATGGGAAGTATGTATATTACATGGCCAATAGCTGGTGGTGGAATTAATGCCATTATGATTGGCATGTGGGAGCCATGGCCCACCACTGGCAGGATACTTAGGTGAATCTGTAATGTAGTATGCTGGAATGCCATAGGTGTGTAATAAGGTTACCTGCAATCAGGTCCCATATATACCCCACTAATGTCAGGCCATGTCCATATGTGGCACCTGTCTGTGTTGTAGCAAGGCAGAACCGTGCAGCTGTGCAGGAATGTATTGCGAGATTGTGGAGCTGATTTATGAATGTACCCCACATATAGGTATGCATATGTGTACATATGTCACATATATAATATATAAGGATATATATGTATATATCAGCACGTATGTCCAGAAATATACATATACCCATGTATAGACATATATATGTGCACATACATATATATGACATCACCTATATCTACACATATATAGATATATACCTATATGCGCATGTCTACATATGTACAAATAAACACACAGGCATATATATATATATATATATATATATATATATATATATATATATATATATATATATATATATATATATATGTAAAGACATGCCCCCTATATCACTACCACAGTGATGTCTGCTATGTGAAAGGCAGCATCAAACATAGCAATACACACAGATATCTACAGCTGACAGTGTGTGCACCATGGATGGGTATGTCATATGTTAGTCCTTTGTTGGCACCACATTGCCCCTTTCTGTGAAGTATGCAATGGGGATATGGAGAAGTATGGCAGGTACACATGTGGAGATGATCAGGATTGGTAGATATAGAGGACAGTCTATGGGGCGGTATGTGACACATGTGGTGGGTAAACACCGTGGATGGTGTATGTGGTCTGTGATGTAGATGCCACATGGTCCCCAATATGGGCAAAATGGGAACAAGCCTCCCACCCACTACCACTCAACAGCAGTCCACATCCTGAACATGCCTGGTCTGAAGGCTGAGCAGGAGGAGCATCTGGGCCATGTGAATGTATACTGGGTGCCTCAGACTGATGTAGAACATCCCTCATGTGTCTGTGCAGCCCAGTATGGAATGGACCCTAGACCTGAGCTCAGGGGACTGGGACATGTCTGTGTGTGCCCTGAGGGTGGGGGGGCCAAAATCCCCTGGATGGTTCCACTTGATGGTATTGCTGTAACAGTACATGAGGAGGCCCCAAGTTGGGACACACATGTGATGTGGCCAGGTATCTTGGGCAGATGGGTGTGGAGAGGTGGATCAGCTGGCCAATAGAACATATACATGTTATTGTGTCACTGTTATAGAACATTTGTTGGTAGTAATAGTCTACAGTATCCCGGTACATGTCCAACAGCATACATAGATATCCCCAATAACACAGACTGTCAGATGAGCAGCAGTCTCAGAGCAGCCATACCACTGGCATATATGTAACCATAGTGGTTGTGACAATGACATGCAGGTGAATAGTCTAACAGGCCAGCAATGATAGTGTACAAACAGGGGACATGGCTACAATTGCATAGCAGCAGGTGTGGTACAATACAAAATCTGTCCAAACTGTAGTTAAGCCGTAGCCATAGCTAATGAGTTGTGTGTACAGTCTGTTGAAGCTGATATGGTGGGGGGTGAAAGAGATGTGTATTATGAACTGTGGTAAACTTGCAGTATGAGTTTCTTAGACCTGTTTCCATCTTTATATCTTCCAGCCAAGATGGCACATAGGTTCATAGGTTCATAGATTAGTACTAGGCTAATTGCCCTTGTGAGCCATTTTAAGCCTAGCCAATTATCCCTTGTGAGACTCCAACCCTGCACCTTGTGTTAGTTAGGCAAACACCTTAACCATTAGGCCACCCTCCCAATCTGCACGGCTGCCCACCTTTTCCATTGCTAAGAATGATGTGGTGATAGCACACATAATCCAGCACTATCCACTGCTGTTTGGCAGACATGCACATGAGCAGCAGGAGTGGACTGCCCTGTGGAACGACCTAGTCCACAGGGTCAATGATGTCGGACTGCACAACTGCGCTTATGAGCAGGTTAGGCATCATTGTACTGACCTGCTTTGCAATGCCTGTCGGCATGCTGCTGCAGTTTGGGGGGATCACTTCACCACAGTGGGGCATGCCATCCATTCCCCCCTGACATGTGTAGAGGAGCTCCTGGCCAGCCTCGTAGCACCTGCCCATCCAGACCACCAACAACCACTGAACCCTTTCTTGGAGGTGGGTGTCACCCACACACCGGCTGAGTGTACAGGAAAGGACACAGGGTAAATCAGTACACTACTGTTGTGTAAACAGCTGCATTGGTACATGTAGCTCATGCATATCTGACATTTCATAGATATATTGTGTTGCTACATTGTAGTGATAAACAGATGTCCAGATGTGGTAGCATTGTGGGAATTTACCATTGATGTATGGTAGTACTGCAGCCAGCTTGGAGCAGTGCCACAGGTGTGGCCATTGACATTGCATCTCTCACCCTCTTATGTAGGTGCCTTTGGGATAACAAGGCATCAGCCTGTAGCTGGTGAGTATGTTTTATGTAGATGCATGCCAACATACCGGGCATGTAATGGTGATGGTATATTCCATGCACACTTCTAACACACCTACCCTGATTGCATGCTGTATATGTGCATATATTGCTGCTGTGAAATGCACAATCTCACAGGGGTGACCATGATGGGGTTTTGGAAGGGTTTGTCAAACACCTGCATGATAACCAACATCCTGTCTCTGCGGAATGTGTCCACAGGGAAGAACATACTGTTGGTAGACATGGCCTACAGTAGTGATATGTTCTGAACAACACCCATACACAGTGCAACACCAGTGTATATACCTGTAGGACAATGCCAACTGCTGCAGAGCTACACTATGGCATAAGCCAATACAGTAGTCCACATTATCAGCTGGGTCTAGGCTGCAATATTTGATGTTCAGTGTATGGGACACTGCAAAGTGACACAAATGTGTAGGGCTTACCTGTCATGGATCTGCATAAAAGCTGAGGGGGGTATCAGCATGACACATCAGTGCACTGCAGCAGGGATCCTAAGGATGGTAGGAATGGCTCTATCTGGACATAATCAGGTTCAGGACTTGTGGCAGCCATAACCCAACCCACTCAGCAATATTGACGGCATTGAGTGAACACCATGGGATGTGCATGAGTAGACCTTGCAATCATGCAGAATAGGGGGACATGTGTAGGGCAGACTGAACATACACTGGAAAATGCAGATAGCCAACACTGGTATACCCTTGCCATGAGCAGTGACTGCTGTAGTACACACAAGAGGTGTGATAAACCGTCATGATAAGGGTGTGCACATATATGCCCACATAGTGTGTATGCATTGCGGTCAGCAGCCACACACCTAACACAAACTGTAGACACTGCATGTAACAGTAAAGGACATATGTCACATACCGGGCTTGTGTACTGCTAAGATATGCGGTGATGTGGTTCCATGGCAGATCAAGGATGTGTGTGCAAAATCAATATAGGTGTGTACAACCCCCATAGCCATGATATGCTCTGATGGTTGTCAGTGTAAGAGTATTGCAGTAGTCATACATGGTCTGTTGATGTTGACAGCTGTAAATCAGGCATCAGGCATTCACCAATGACAACAGTCCACATATCATCCCAGGTATGTGTTGCTGAAAAACATAGGGGCTGTGAGAAATAAAGCTGACATAACTGACACAGTACTACATATTCTGCAATGGGTTATACACCTGTGAGTTGTGATGCACAGTACATGCAAGGGTGCAGAATAGATGCACAACAATACTGTGTACATGTGTGCAGTGGTATCCAGGGGAAGGGGCATCCCCTAGTGACATAGCACATGCACCACACGCATGTATACTGTTGCTAGCATGGATTGACTATAGCTGAACTGCATGGTGTTCTGTACCATATGTTCTGCATGTTGGCAGATGGGTAACAGGAGGACTGTGTGTACTATCATTGTGCAACCTCACCTGTGTGTGTGTGTGTGTGTGTGTGTGTGTGTGTGTGTGTGTGTGTGTGTGTGTGTGTGTGCATCATGGTGGTTAGTTAGTTTGCCTGCAGGGTCACTCTGGTGAACTGGAGGGAGGTAGATGCATGTATGATGCGTGTGTGCATGTGTGTGTGGTCATGTATGCACATGTGTGATTGTGGGGTGTTCATACGGCTATACCCCTCTTTGGGACCGTGCAGTACATTGACATGGATTGCCATATTACACAATAGGAATACCTGTCATGTGTGTAATTACAGGCCAGCAAATAGTATAATATGGGCTGTAGCATGGAACAGGCATCCAGAGGGAAGGTAGACTCCAGGTTCACACTTAATATCACAGTCAGCAGAGAGGTAACCTCCAACCCATGTGTGCAGCTCTACAGATGCATTGAGGGAAGTAATAGTCAACACCAGGGAGTATATCCAAATATTACAGGTGTCACACGATGGGCGACAGAGCAGCATATCTGGCATGTACTGAGAATTACATACACATGACACACCAGTTGGAGGTATTATGGATACAACATATTAGCCCACACATATAGGGGCCATGCACACAATTTCCAATCATACAGAGGGTGTATACCAAATGACAGCAGTGAGGCCATGTAAATCCATTACACACAGGTCAGGCTGGTAAAGTATCAATAGGCCTTGTGTTCTGGCTGCTTGTGTGGGCATTTAGAGGACTGTTATGTTAATGAGTGGTATCAGTGTGTGTATGTTAACGACTGTGATGCAGGATGGAGTAACACATGGACATATATGTGGGACTGTCTGTAAAGCCATGGGCAGGTAGGTATTACGGAGGTGTGTGTGTGTATAAGCCATGGGCAGGTATGTATTACGGAGGTGTGTGTGTATATGTGTGTGTGTAAGCCATGGAAAGGTAGGTATTATGGAGGGGTGTGTGTGTGTGTGTGTGTGTGTGTGTGTGTGTGTGTGTGTGTGTGTGTACTGTTAGGCAATGCTGTACAGGTTTTAAATTGCGTTTATTGTTTTCCCCCACAGGTGGCGAGGTGGGTCAGGGTCCCTCCTGAATGCAATCTGATGTAGGTGTCCATACAGACACCGATGATGATGATGATAATGTTGAGGCACAGATGGGGTTGTCAGGGACCGACACTGTGCCAAAATTTGACATCCCCTTTTTAGCCATCCCACCCCTGCACACAGTTTCAGTGCCTATACCCACCCTATCACCAGTGGCCATAGCAGAAGGACAGCTGGTGTTCAGTGGCAGTACACAGGAAAGTGTGGTAACCATGCCTACTGTGTCTGGTCACAGCAGGCATATCTAGATGTCTGGCAGGCTGCCACATAGGCAGATGTCCCAGGGTGCTCATGGTAGGGCCGCTGAACATCATGCCCCTGGCAGAGGCGACATAGCTGCTACCAGCAGAAGCATGCTTCAGACTGTAATGGCAGTGCAGGCACATATTGAGCAGTACACCAGACAGGTCCTTAGGCTGCAGAGGGCTGCTCCTGCATCTATAAGCAACAACATCCATGAACTGTCGGGTGCCATCCATGCTTATACCAAGCAGATGGATAGACGGCATGATGAGATGATGGCCCTCATCATCCATGGTGTGTCAGTGCCTCAACATGTGGTGGGGATGCGGCGACGCCCACGTGGACGTGGGCCAGCAACACCAACAGCTGGCAGTCGATGTGGATGTGCTAGGATATCAAGGGGCTCCCGTAGTGGCAGTAGCAGCCCTAGCAGCATGGGGGTGCTGTCCACACCACAGCAGGCCACATGCACATGGTCTTGCCCAGTCCCAGGAAGGACCTGGTACCAGTGGACAAATCAGCAGGTCAGAGTAGCACATCGGGGCTTGTACCTGGATGTGCCCACGGAATCACTGGCAGGCACAGTCCACATGTCTGTGGCCAGAGGCAGTGAACTGCACACCCTGCCAGGTATGGTCTGCAGCTGTCCTTTAACACATATGTAGGGCAGCCACATGACAGAACTCTGTGCATGTATGCATACCCACATACTATGCAAACACACCTAGGGCAACTCTATACCTACACACACCACATCACCTTGGCCATCTCCCCAGAGTACACCCCTCACCCACACACATGGTGTCAAATATATGGCCCACCCTTGGCCTCTGGCAAACCAACACAACACCCTGTGCATATGATTCATGTGCCCCATCCCTGTCATCCATACCATCAATTCAGGGGCAGGCTGATATGGTTCTGATGCACATGGTGACTGTAAAACAGTGTACCACAGTCCTGCAGTGTAACATGTTGTAGGGAGTAGAGTGTGAGGCATATTTGGCAGGTAGTGTAGCTGTCCAGCAATGATGCCTTATAGCTGTTAGTAAAACTGGTTGGTTGCGGTCTCTATAATGTTATCCAATTATGTTGTAGGTATACATGTGTCAGCACTAGGATGCCCTGTGCATATGACGATACCTGTGCCCCATCCCTGTCATCCATACCATCAATGTAGGGACAGGCTGATATGGTTCTGATGCACACGGTGACTGTACAACAGTGTACCACAGTCCTGCAGTGTAACATGTTGTAGGGAGTAGAGTGTGAGGCATATTTATCAGGTAGTGTAGCCATCCAGCAATGATGCATTATAGCTGTTAGTAACACTGGTTGTTTGTGGTCTCTATAATGTTATCCAATTGTGTTGTAGGTGTACATGTGTCAACACTAGGATGCCCTGTGCATATGATGATACCTGTGCCTCATCCCTGTCATAGATACCATCAATGCAGGGACAGGCTGATATGGTTCTGATGCATACGGTGACTGTACAACAGTGTACCACAGTTCTGCAGTGTAACATGTTGTGGGGAGTAGAGTGTGAGGTATATTTTGCAGGTAGTGTAGCCATCCACAATGATGCATTATAGCTGTTAGTAACACTGGTTGATCATGATCCCTATAATGTTATCCATGTGTGTTGTAGGTGTACATGTGTCAGCACGAGGATGGTCTGCATTCATATTGCGCAGCGGGGTATGTCACTGTGCAGACACCATGGCTGTGACATATCTGGGGTAGATTCAAACACATTTCACAGGTTAGTATATTGGTTATTTTTGGTGCCACATGGACAGGTGGCCCACTGAGCCATGTATACCCTGCAACCTGATGTAGACCCATCCACATACATGCACACTGTTACTTGCCAACACTGGGACTAGACCCCTACCTAGTTATGTCATGATACTGACCTGTGTGACTTACAATGCACACACTGCACAGCGTTTAGGGTGAGATGTGTCCCAGGTTACATGGTACATGCATAACATCCCCAGCATGTACAGTATGCTAATGGGGGATGTAATGTGTGTATTTGGATGATACGTAGTGTGACATACCATCATATACACATTTACAGACACATAACAGCCAGACACACATTTGAGATACCAGGGCCTATCACTGCTAACTACCTTGACCGTGTCCCCAATGTGTTACATGTAGGCTGCACACATCACATGCATAACTGGCTTGGATATTGGTAACAGTTATATGTATGATTGATGGTGACAGTGGTAGCCATAACGTGGTACATGGGACATATACCTGGTGTACCTTGGTGTAATAACAGTGTACACATCCCCCACATCCCCCACTGGATATTGTATTCTCTGAAATCCACAATGACACTCTGCCATACCTAAAATCACACATTGGCCATGACTGCGATACAACCCATAGTATACCACAACATTGGTACTACATGGATATGCATCTCATGCACATGCCACATGAGTAGTAGGGCATCAATCAAGTGTAGGTTGCCTGTACATATCCCAGATGGACACCTGCCATCTGCACATCTGTACAGGGACTGACAGTCATCAGCTTGGCAGGTAGCTATGCAGTAGCACGAGTGCATTGACAGACCAGTAAGGGGTATATACTGTGTCACAATTCACACACCAGGGATACAACAGGGAGGTGTCAGTGTCCAGCCATGCTCACAGATGTGCCTGTTGTCAGTACTACATTATGCATTCTGCTCTTTCCTGGGTTAGCAATGCCAACTGTAGTACTCCCATGATACACTTGATGCAAGTGTGACAGCACATACCCTGGGCTACTACACCTGTTTTTCACACAATCACATGGATAACCATGTTGTACATGCCTCATATACGTCTGTGTCCCACACATGAAACTCACACCCCTTGCTACTGCAATGACATTACATATACTTATTACAGGTTATCAGGCTGGGTTGTGTGTCCTAGTTACCAGGGCTAAGCTATGCTTAGCAAGTATCAACATTGCTGCAATATAACAGCTACGCTGATTTGCACACTGGTAAGCATTGCCTACACTGTGTAAGTGCCAGTTCATTTACACATAGCTTAGCACTGCTTAGCTTCATGCAAACACGTGCAAACCCGCTTAAAGCTGCTCAAAACTGTCTTAACCATAACCACTCTGTATCTGAGAGTCCTTGCTCTTACCAGCAACAAAATGAACAGCCCTTGCAGGTCTTGAACCCAGGACCCTTTACACTGAAGTCACCCACTACGCCATGACCACTGTGGAGACAGCTGTTGTTTTACCAATATAGCTGTCAATACACATATTGAGTAGGATTGTACAATTGCTTTAGTTTCTAATTTGTGTAGTCCTTGTTATTAATATGACTGTTGCATCACATATGTTGTTTTATCATTATGTGCACATAACAGATAGATATGGTGAGATACATGTGGGAGGGTATACACAACCTTGATGTTTACTCATGACAGGAATATGGTTGCATACATATCATAGGTAAATATATGTCTGCATGTACATACACATTTATACTTATACATATGTCTGTATACACATCTGTTTAGTGCTACATATATATGGCCATGTGTACATCTCTTCATATGTACATATGTATACATACATGTATATATACATATGTGTATATATAGGTTTACGTATATGTATATATAGATATATGTGTATATAACTATATATGTATGCAGATCCTATTTGTACAGATATGCCTAGTTATGTTGGTGTATATATATATATATATATATATATATATATATATTACTATATGTGCATCCATATCTATTCTGATATACCTACTACTATCAATATATATGTAGATATCCATATGTATATGTGCATATGTATCACTATCTGTGTATGTTTAGACATATACTGCTATGTATATGTATATATATGGGTGTGTATATCTATATACATATACATATCCATCTCTATATGTCAATATGTATATGTGTAATTATATATATAGAGATATCTGGATAATTATATGCACATATATTTTCACCATATGTCCTGAACATGGAGTGTAGCCCTACCCCAGCCCCTATAGTCCCAACTTCGTAGTGCAAGGGGATGTCAGGTATGTATAGCAGGTACATTAGTAGACTATTGCTACTGTAATTGGGATTGTCTTTACAGACATGGAGTGTGTGGGAGGTCACATCTGCTTTTCACATGTGCGCTATTGGCTACTTGCAGTCATCCTAAGGACATCATAGTGCAGTACCACTGCTAGCATGTAATGACCCTGCGGACTGCAACAGAGATACTGGCCAATATATGTGGGCATTCTGACACACACTGTACAGTTCAGAGGTATACACAGAACCCCTTAGTGCAATACATGTGAATCATGCCTCATAATATGGATGTTAACAGCCATGTAGATGGGTATAACACATAACGACTGGTATATATTGGCCACCATAGGTTAAGCATTCACACACACACCTGTCTGCCCTGACACATAATAACTGCTAGTACAGGGGTGCCATGGCCACATATTGCCCACTAGATATTGACGTACATCTGTAAGCATCCCACCGCTCTGACATACATGACTGTTAAGGGAGGCCCGTCAGCTGTACATCTGGCAAGTATCTGAACATGACATCTCACTGGGTATGTCCACTAAGCTGCTAGGCATGTAACAATGCTCTGTGCAGGCTATAGGCAGACTGGGTCAACACTAGCCTACATCTCCTATGGAGGAATGCACATGTACCTGCATATATAGCAGGCACTGCAGGCATGTCACAGCACTAGGTAAGATACATATGTGTGAAAGTGCATAAACACAACCAATGTGAACACAGCCACAGCCATATATGGTAAGCTAGCATAATATTGCAGTATATGGACTATCTGTTCAACATCATCCTCATATGTGCCACTACAGACTAACCCTACATATACTGGGCTGCTACACAGTTTGGTCTGATGCCTGTCTGTGGTATGGGACATGTGTGTGTATGGACCTACAAACATGTAAGCCAATATGGTAACATACAGTGGAGCAGCATGTAACATCAGATAGGATGGGACCTAGAACAGGCTGTACACACAGGCCAAAGTACATATTAACAATACACACACTGTTTAAATTCAGCATAAGTACACAGACCTCAGTACTATACAAACAACCACAGAATGTCCATGTTATATCATCAAATATAACCTCTACTGTACATAACATCTGTAGCAGTCTGATATCTCACTGGCTTATCAGATATGATGACAATAATTATGGTGTACAGCACATATGCACCTCTCAATGCATGACATATGTACAAAGATTGACAGAATTGTGGCTGGAAGCACATACACAGGGCCAATATTGACATGTTGCTGTGATAACCTCATACATTTACTGTTGTAACAGGGTTTGTTGCAACATGTGTCCTATGAGTGACATGAAGTCAGTAACTGTCATGGCTTTCACCATCTACAGACTGCAATCCTCACTCTGCCTTCTGCAGTTCACAGGTAGATGCTCTGTGGGTAACATATGACACCAAAGGCACAACACACTGCCCAGACTGCAGATGACCCTACAGATGGGTATTCCTCAAACATAAAACTGACATGGCAGGAATTAAACATGTAGGACAGATATATCCACACACACACTGTTAAACCAACTTTGCTACAAATGCAGTATACCAGCACGTACAGTCTGTAGTCAGGTCAGGCACACCCCCCTCCTGTGTGTTTCCCTGTTTCCACAGTGAATGTTGTTAGAGGTAAATCCCCAATTCATCTGAGATGCTGTTTGCCAAACAACAGATCTAGTTCCTGCTCACAATGAATAAAAAGGGCCAATACCAGCATGATGTTCCTAGATATTGGAGTGTGTTTCCATGCAATTGGCTAATGGAATGTTACCACAGCTGTTCCACATGCAATACATTAGGGGAGGGCTGCAATTCATGCAGAGGCCATCATCTTATCATGAGCATCACTTAAAATGCACATGCTGCTGCCTAAGCAAAGCAGGTGTAGGTTTCCACATCCACCAGAGAGGGAGTGAGAGAGGCAGACAGAGGCAAAGACAAGTCAGGGAGGGGTGGGAGAGTAAAACATAAGCATGTTTGTGTCACACACCTACCAGTATAGGGTATCAAACCCCTGATGACTATGTACTGCTATCACATTTCTATGCAGTTATTGGATGTGTCACATAAGTTACATGTTGTGGAGCCCTCAGAACTTATATGTGATGGTGAGTGACATCTGCAACAGGGATATTGTAGCTGTACGGTAGGTGTAGTATACATTCCTGTCTGCATGAAGAGGAGCCAGGGTCAACACAGCCACATTCTTACAGGGATGCACACACATTGACACACTTGGCAGGGCCAGGAATACAACCCATCACTAGTGAGATTACCACAACACATTACTGTGCAGGTATCACATGCACCACAGGGGTCATACAGAGGTTATATGGGCAAAGGGTATGGGGAGGTGTCTGACATCAGACAACATGCTGCAGTATGTCAATGGGGTTGTAGTGAGTGTGAATGTGGACATACGCATCATACAAAACACACACACACACACACACACACACATAGGGTGTCAGTACTGACATGCATGGGTGCATTGATTCACGGGTGTGTAGTGGTGAACTGTGCCAGACAGCTATACAAGGCTAGGTGATGGGTACACCTTATCATCGGGCCACATGACAATGGTCTGCATTATGGCTCAGGGGTGTAGATTCTGGAATTGCCCACACAGGTGTGTATTGTATTCACCATCCAGTCACCTGGGTGACTAATGCATGTGAGCAATGCTGTGCATTGCTTGCCATGTATGTGTTCCTTTGTCCATGACATGGACGGTGTCTGTGATGTGCATACCTCCTATATGCATATACAGTGACATGTGGAACTGTACCTAGGGTGTCTGGTCCTCGTGTACACAGATTATCATCAGATGTGCCAGTCCTGGCCTCATGTTGCAGTAACTGGTAATGGATAGCAGGTTTACCCTCCATCTACATTGACAGCATGCTAACAGCATTCCCTGGTGTCAGTGGCATCTGTCCATACAGGGCATGTTTTCAAGCATGGCATGTGTCCTTTGTGGGTCACATTTGATGGCACCACAGGTGATGCAGGTGTCCGGTGGGGAACATGGGGAAGGTGCTCTGTCAGCATGTACATGCCTATTGGACAGATGGACAGGGTGCCATGCCCTGTATAGGCCACTGCAATCACTCCATAGTTACTATCAGTGGTCAATATGCAGTGTACTACCAACATATCAGCTGTTGCCTAGGCAAGTGTGTGTGTGTGTGTGTGTGTGTGTGTGTGTGTGTGTGTGTGTGTGTGTGTGTGTGTGTGTGTGTGTGTGCGTGTGTGTGTGTGCATGTGTGGATGAGGCATGGGTTGAGAGTGTTGTCTGGCTAATACTAGGATTACTAACTTTGTTTGCCTGGCCCTGATGTTACATGTATGGGTATGGATCTGCACCCCCAGCCTCTTGGCTATTTCACATCCATTATCCCTGTACAGTGGACATTGTGATATATACTAGGGCCACTATACAAGAAATCTGCAAAACCCGCACCACATTGGGCCCAGTTGTTACACACTCACAACCACCTCCACATAGGCTAGGACTTACACAGACACAAATGCACATGTCATGTCTGGGATTAGAACTCCTCCCTAACTATTTTATCACACTACAGAAGTATGCAGTTATGGCACTTGCTATGGAGATTACTGGGCTACAATCTACCCAGAGATGTATTTCTAGGTGGATGACATCAGCAGCCTTATCAAAGTAGAGCATTTCAATTGTAGGGAGTGTGACTACCCTAAAATGCATTGCTCTCTACACAGACAGAGGGAGAGACAGACACACACACACACACACACACACACACACACACACACACACACACACACACACACACACACACACAGTTGGCAAGGCTGGGATTAGAATTCCTCCCTAACTATTTTATAACTCTACAGCAGTACGCAATTATGGCATGCGCTACAGAGATTACTGGGATTCAACCTTCCCAGAGATGTATTTCTAGGTGGATGACATCAGCAGCCATACCAAAGTAGAGCATTTCAGTTGTTGGGAGTGAAACCACCCTAAAAAGCATTGCTCTGTACACAGGCAGAGACAGGCTGACATACAGACAGAGGGAGAGAGAGAGACACACACACACACACACACACACACACACACACACAGTTGCCAAGGCTGGGATTAGACCTCTTCCCTAACTATTTTATCACACTACAGCAGTATGCAGTTTTGGCACACGCTATGGAGATTACCGGGATACAACCTTCCCAAAGATGCATTTCTAGGTGGATGAAATCAGCAGCCTTACCTAAGTAGAGCATTTCAATTACAGGGAGTGTGACTACTCTAAACAGCATTGCTCTCTACTCACAGACACACTCACAGACACACACACACAGTTGCCAAGGCCGGGATTAGAATTACCATAAAAAGTATTGCTCTCTACACAGATAGAGACAGACAGGCACACACACACAGTTGCCATGTCTGGGATTTGAATTCCTACCTAACTATTTTATCACACTACAGCAGTACAAAGGTAAGGGATGCACAATGGAGATTACTGGGTACAACTCTCCCAAAGGTGTATTTCACAGTGGATGACCTCAGCAGGCTTGTCATAGTAGGGCTATGGGGAGGGCAGTGTGTGTGCATGGGCCATAACCCATTCATCTAGAGGTTGACACGCCACATGCGGGCGCACACACGGTCATATTTCACAGGTACGTGTGTACAGTTGCTAGATGACGACGTCCTTGTACAGTCATGTTGCACAGCTGGCATGTGCACCACATAGTCTGTAATGCTGACTGATACTGGTGGCTAGTATCTGCAGTGAGTGACATCTGAACCTCATGTGGTTGGGGCCCTTTGGCTGTGTGCTGGGTAGAACAAGCCTGGATGGCTCCTTGTCACAGTCTCCCTTTTCCACACATCTATGTGCGTCTACCTTTGTCTCATTAGTGTGTTGTCCTTACATATATGTCATAAGGTGGGGGGGGCTCACATGACTATTTCTACATTTCTACACAAGATTGGGGGGGCACACCTGACTTTTATTACATTACTACATAGGGTGGGGGGCACACCTGTTTATTTCTAGATTTCTACACAGGATTGGGGGGCACACCCAACTGTTATTACATTACTGCATAGGATGGGGGGCACACCTGACACCTGTACACATTTGCTATGACTGTACTGTTATATCAGGTATTGCATTTCATTCTGTATTCTTACCTATCATGCTGACTAGAAGCATACCAGTGTACTACAGATCATAGTTTTGGCTGCCCTACATATTAGTGTCTGACTTCCTACCCTTCAGAACTAACATCCCACTGCTTAACCTGCTGTAGTCTGTCTGTGTAGGCCTGGAGGGGAGGTTAACCATAGCCATCTTTCAGGGGCCATAGCACAGGCTCTGTTTGGGTTTCTCTACACCTCTCTTGCTGGCTGAGACTTGTTAGGTATGTGAACCACCCTGATTGGCATGTGAGAGTCATATGGACACACATGTTGCTCAGCACATTTCCTGCAGTGGGTTTTTGTCACCCTATGTAGTACTGACTACTATTGTGACTCCAGTATGTGTTAAAGATGTCATGGTGCGACTATGGGTGTCTACTGTCTGCTGCCATAACATTCGGCCACCCAATTCCCTTGCATGCTCACATCCATACCATAGATACAGGTAATGACACATTCAGCTCCATTTGGCAGTTGGTAGGTTGATTGACTTATTATGAGTGTGTGCCAGACTTGTGGATGGTGCTGGAGGGCTGCCTATGTCAGATGCACATAGTACACTCCTTATACATGGTTGAGCACAGGTAGTGCCATGTTTGGCATCCCTTTTTCTGTATGTGTGAGTAAGAGAGAGGTGTCATTCCCTGAGTCCCTACTGTGTCAGTGTATGTGCTATGCATTATCTCTTTGTCACACCCATGGCATACTGGGCATGCCTCCATTTACCTACTGGTTGTTCCTCCTCCGAGTCACTCTGTGCCTGTGCAGGCCTTGGCATTGGTGTGGGGCTGTGTGCCCCTGCCCCATGCTTTTCCTACTGCAGCTGTTTCTGCAGGATCATATTGTGTAGCATGGCACATACCATAACAATTTGGGTACATGTAGCTGATGAGTACTGCATGGCTCCATTGGACATGTCCAGACACTGGAACCATGACCTGGGCATCCCAAACACACACTCTATTATAAGTCTGGTCTGTGCATGTGCCTCATTATGGCATTCTTGTTCATGTGTGTGCATTTCTGATGGGTGTCATAAGCCACGGCTCCAGTGTGTAACCAGCATCCCCCACTAGGTGACCATAGGGGATGTCCCCATTGGCAAATCTCTGGTACAGCTGCGTCAGATGCCATATGTGGGAATTGTCATAGCTTCCAGGGCAGCCAGCACACACATTCATTATAATTCCCTGGGCATCACATACGACCTGGCAGTTGATGGAGGGGATGCCCCTGCAGTTGATGTAGGCCTTACCCTGATCACCAGGTGTTGATTTGATGCATATGTGCATGCAGTTTATAGCACCCACTACCTCCGGGTATTCTGCTATTTGGTGGAAGAGACACATATTGCTGGTCAACACCTCACGGGTGTTGGGGAAATATAAGTGCTCACTGGCATGTGCTGACATGGCATCAAGGAACTGGTGGAATACTCTGGATGCTGATGCCTGTGAGATTCTAATGATATCCCCAGTTAAGCTTTGGGAGGTATCTGTGGCTAGTATTCCTAGATACTTTGGTTTCTACTGAGATGGGTTCCCCTTGGTCAGTTTAGTGTGTCAGGTGTGGCCGGCACAGCTCAACAATTTGCTGTAGGAGGTCTCTGTCCACCCTATAGTGCTCCACTATCTCCGGCTCATGTAGCACCTGGTAGGTTAACCTGGGTCTGTACACTCTTCTCTATCTCCTCACTGTGGGTTGATCGGTAGCATTCACATCCTCACCACCCTCAGCCTCTTGCACATGTTGTTCTATGTTGCCTGCTGCAGCCCTTCTCATTGTGTAGGTTTGTTTGTTAAAGTTTCCCCGCTTGTATACACTGGTGGTGTAGAGTGTGGGGAAAAACCATGAAGAAGGTGTTTGCATAGTTTATAGTAGTGTTCTGGGGTGGGCTGGTCTGTTGCCTGTGTAATTGGCTGATTCTGATACATTTCACCTGCCTGCTATGCTAGTTCTCCTTGGTTACATTCCTACTGCTGTTTTCCCTTCCCATTGCCTTCCTGTTTAAGCACAGGGGTGTGCTGCGCAAACAGAGTGCACCACTATGCACATTGCTACTATTTCCTGGTTTAACTTTTATTTTCTGCCTTTAAAACCCGGTGTTTAAATCCCACTAAAACCCAGAATTTAAATCCCACTTTGGCATTGGAAAGAGTGCTAGGCAGGTTTAGACACACCTCTAGCTTACCACAGAGCTCCAATCTGCTAACAGTATGCCTGACACCCCCCCCCATGATGTCACCTAACTCCTAGGCTTGCACCAAGCTATTCTTACTCTTACACTGTTTGGACCTGACTCACATGCTGGAGAAAACTGGGATTCACTATCCTTTCCCTCATTTGCATAGGATTGCCTGCTAATGCATAGTTACATGTCTCACACTGAGCCTCCCCCCCTTAGCAACCACTACTCACTGGCCATGTTGTCTTCTGCCTACCCTTGACTTGCATGGCAGAATTCTGATTTTAGTTACAATGCTTAATTTGTTATTTTCCCCCTGATGCCATTTGCAAGCCATTATCCTACGTTTAACCAGCTGAGAGCAGCTAAAAATAAAAAATAGTTGCTTCTTGCATTTTTTTTTTTTACTGTTTGCAATGCCAATGGACTTATACTTGGCCATTGACATGCTTACGACATGATATGCAGCCTTTACTTGGAGCTGTCACAGCTCCGTTTCGGATTTTGCAGAAATGTACTAGGTTACTAACTGAGTACATTTCTGCAGATAACACTAGTCCTGCACAGATGGTTGCAAGCTTCCTGGATTGCAAAAATCACCTCATTTGCATAGATTTCTTCTGCAAATGGTTTGATTTGCATACATATAATTCATGCAGGATTAGTGCAGGAGCACTCGTGCATGCCCCTGCAGGCTGTTCCTGGATCGCACGGCAGACATATTGCCTGCTTGAGCTCCTGCACCGATCTCGCAAGCCGTGCATGCTTTAGAGAATCCAGGGGACTAAAAACTTGTAGTAATTAATTCATTTGCAGGATGCAGTTAATTATTTTTTTAGTAATTAAGTAAGAAAAAACAGGAAGAAAAAGCAGTGTTAGAATACAACATATCGTAAGAGAAAATATTAAAGTACAACTTAATAAAGAAAAGGTAATTAAAATAGAACTTAATATATACATATTTATATAGGGTTACAGTATCGAAGCTTGAAGAGTTAAAGTAAACAGTGTGTTTAGAATAAAGAAAAAGAGGAGTCTTAAATTTGTGTGAAGAATACTGGTGAATGAAAAGGGGTGTGGAGGAATTAGGTAAGGTCATGACATGGGCAGGACCTTGTGATAAGTAAGAGTCGTTTTAGTTCCTTTTTGAAATGTTTGCTATGGGAAATTGTTCTTATGAATGAGGGGAGCTTGGGGGAGACAGTCTATGTGAAAGCTATAAGAGAAAATGTAAATCATAATACTTCTTGATAAAAATTTTCTATACAAGCTAGAAAAAGCATTGGAGATGCTGGGTGGACAGATTGGTGCGACGAGGGAGATGATTTTTCTGAGGTATGATACAGAATCGGAATTGCATAGAGATGGTAAGGTCTTGATGTGTCTAATTATGGTGGCTGCCAAAAAAGCAATTAGTAGAAAATGGAAACCAGAATCTAACCAACTATAATAGAAGTAGTAAATATAGTAAAAGAGCTAAAGCAACTGGAATTGAGATATTTAGAAATGGGTAGGAGCAAACTACATAGGAAAAATAGGAATTGTGGGACCAATACATACAGGGGAGGAATTAAGTTTAAAAGAAGGCAAATGACTGAAAATGTTGCTTAGGTCATACGTTATATCGGCTGCTGCTGATAAAGACACTATTACTACAGGTACTGTTTCTAACTTTGCAAATATGCAATGTACATGTAAACAGAGTGTAGGTGAAGAAATGAAAGGCAGCACACATGTTGCCATTGAGAAATTTTTGGAAAATAATTGTTTGTTAGTAACCCTGATGTACAGGGTAATAAGAAACAGCTTGAACACAATGAATCTTATACCCTGAAGGACATGATTTGTTTAATGGAAAAGAAATTATATAAAATTAAATGTTTGCAAATGGACAATACTTATTTAAATCATTATATTGAGCTTGGGATTGTACCTGTGGGATTAAGGTTCTTTAAGGAACCATTGGGGATTGAACTAAGTGTGAAAATGTAAAATGAATGTAACAAAATGATGGATGGCTTTGGCTTTGAGTACATGACATTTTTAATAAGATGGAATGATACAAAGCTATGTACACTAACTGAAGAAGTGGAAAAGTTAAATGTTTCTATTACTAAATATTTGTTATTTCCTGAATAGGAAAGAAGGTACAGGAAACAATTTGAATATATTGATAAGAAATGTGACAAGATTATGTTGAAGAAGTATAAAAAATTTGAGAGAGACATAGAGCATTATAAAACAAATAATGTCTACCCCTGGAAGAGAGAGAACTTCAAGGGGAGCGTTTGCAAAAACAACCATAAGGAATATTATAGGAAAAATTACCAAAGTGAAAATCAAGCCTCATATGAGCAACAAAGAAAATATAGAATCAGTAAATGAGACAGCAACCCGTCTCTGCTAGGTTATCCAGTTCAAACAGTGAAACAGGACTTGAACAAGGATACAGGCAACAAATTTATTAAAGCACAAGAAACTGATTAAAGACAAGTAAGCACTTTCATCTGCAATGCAGACTTCATCAGACAAAATACATCAAGATTAACACCATATTTAACAACGTTTTGGCGCCAACTCAATACAAAAAATTGTTTCTAATAGTTGACATCAACTTTTAAAGTGCTAGTGCTTATAATTTATAAAAACATGAAATTCAGCACAATAAACGCTCAAGAATGCATTTTAAAAAACATAACTAAATATCAAATGTACTAATGATCATAATGCCCACTACTATGAAGGATGTTAAAAATATAAATAAATATAATATACAAATAAATTAATAAATAAAATAAATATATAGATATAGATATATATATATATATATATATATATATGAAACATACATAAATAACAATGAAACTAATCTGCTAAATTCATATCGAATAGCCTATGTATTTCGCTACATATAGCTGAGGGACAGCAATTGTATCCAACAAAATCAAATCTACATATACATAAAATTTGCATGTGCATAAAGAGCACAGAAGGGTGAATCACATCCAGCTTATAATAACTGTAATAAAGGTTTAATGGAAATAAAATCATTAATACCTGGGAACTTAGTGGCATTAGTCTTCATCTGCCACATACTTGCCTTTTTTCCCAAGAGAGCTTTAAAATTTCCTCCTCGTGGGGATTTTTGTTCCTGTTCAATTATAGCAAATCTAAAAACATGTGCAACGCCATACTGTTTTATATGTCTACATAAGGCATTGTTAGTATCATGAACCTTAATCTTGTACAGATGTTCATAAATCCGTCTCCTAAAATGCCTTTCGGTTTTTCCAATATAAAAAGCTGTGCATAATTCACATTTTGCGAGATATATTATGCTTATGCTATGACAATTCACTAACTGTGAAAATGCAAAATGAATGTAACAAAATGATGGATGGCTTTGGCTTTGAGTACATGACATTTTTAATAAGATGTAATCATACAAAGCTATGTACACTAACTGAAGAAGTGAAAAAGTTAAATGTTTCTATTACTAAATAGTTGTTATTTCCTCAATAGGAAAGAAGGTATAGGAAGCAATCTGAATATATTGATAAGAAATGTGACAAGATTATGTTGAAGAAGTATAAAAAATTTGAGAGAGACTTAGGGCATTATAAAACAAATAATGTCTACCCCTGGAAGAGAGAGAACTTCAAGGGGGCTGTTTGCAAAAACAACCATAAGGAATATTATAGGAAAAATTACCAAAGTGAAAATCAAGCCTCATATGAGCAACAAAGAAAATATAGGGGTAATAATAATATTTTTTTGGCAGGGAGGCCAAAGAAGGGGGAATTACCATCAGGACAGGAGAAGGTCAGGAAAGGAAATAAATTATTGGAAGAAACAAGGCCCAGAATGGAAGCAGAGGTATTAGGGCAGGTACTGAGTGGACAGCAAAATAAAGAAATAATTCAAAATCAAGAGGTCATATATAGCCTGGATAGCTTTAACATGTACACTTATACTTCAAGTGAAGCTTGAAAAGGAACACTTTGACCTATTTTCTAAGGGTATGAAATATGTACCAAACACAGGATTTAATTTAACGGACTCTTTAGTTGAAATGAAATTGTACTTAAGGAAGCTCAATTTAGCTATTTATTTCAAGGAACAGTCAAATCACAACACTAATGTTGGGTTAAAGAAAAAAAAGTAAGTTTAGTCCACCTTTACATTTGACTTTGGTAACACTGGAGAGGGTTATTTCTAAAGAATTGTATAAACTACAGTAATAACCTGAGTAACAATGAATGGAGATTTTGAATCAAATTAGTAATGACAGTAACATACATATTATGAAACTAGACAAAGCTGGAGGAGTAGTATTATATGATAGTTGAGAATATTATAATAAAATGTATGAAATCTTTAATAGTACAGGGACCTAAGAAGTAATTTTAAAAAATGAGGTCAACACAGCTCATCATCAGATTGATTTATATCTGGAAGAGTTTTTACTGGAAAATAGAATTACGTGGGATATATATAATTTTGTGAAGGCAGAACATCCAATAGTGGCCACTATCGTAGGTATACCCAAAATCCATAAAAATGTAACAGATCCCCCAATTAGGCCTATTATATCTGGTAGTAAATCAAAAACTTTCCCACTAGGGGGTAATGATAGGTCCTTGAAATATATTTATAGCAAAGTACAACATGTAATCAAGGACTCTTGGGATTTCTTAAGTAGATTAAAAACTAAAATTTGGAATAAGAATTTAACTTTTGACAATCTTGAAGAAATATGTGGTGAGTGAGTCTTAAATATCTAAAGATGCTTGGCCTTTTTTTATCTAGGGTCAATCATGTTCCTTACAGTGCTGATAGTCATTTTTTTATTATAGACGTGAAGGATTTGTATTCCTCTATCCCTCATTCAGTGGCTTTGGATTGGATTCTAGCTATGATGAGTTCCAAGGAAGCTCCAATTGAGGAGATTCAATTGGTTAGTGAATTGCTAGACATCATTTTGTGTTGCAATTATGCGGCTTTTAATAAAAGATATTATCTTCAGAAGATAGGTGCACCCATGGGGTCCCCTTGTGGGGCCAGTGTAGCCAATTTGGTTATGGCTTTTTTGGGAAAGGGAGAACATATTGATCAACCCTTTTTTTCAAGATAAGGTGGTGTTGTACACCTGTTTTCTGTACGATATCTTTATCATCCTCAAAGGAGATGGAGAAGTAGCTAATTCACTATTAGATTTTTTCAACTCTTCCACTGAATTCCTTAGGTTTACTTCGTGTTTCGCCATGGATAGGATTTCTTATTTAGATGTAGACTTGATGAAAGACAAAATCAATTGTCGTTTCATCGCTAGAATACATCGAAAAGAAACCTATTCCAATAGTTACTTGCAGTTCAGTAGTTGTCACCCTTATTCACAGAAGAGGTCCATCATTAAAGGACAACTGGTTAAAGCTGCAAGGATGGTGACTGAAGATAGTGACTTCTTGGAAGAATGTAATTTTATGAAAAGTCTTTTCCTCAAAAGAGGGTATCTAGTAGACCTTGTTTCTGAACTCATGTTGGAGGTACGCAGCAAGAGAGAGTAAATTTTTTATGTGCCTATCCTCAATACTATCAGTGTACCCCAGGACAACCCCAGTCCCTGCCTAGCTAAAAGGGGAACTTTATCCTTGTAGTTTTATTTTAACATACAATATTGATATCAAAGAAATAATTTCCATCATCCAGAAAAATTGGAGTTTGGTTATGCAAGACGGATCGACTTGGAAGAGTATAGTGGGATATCCAAGGATGGTTTTCAAAAGGGGTCTCAAAAACATTCTAGAGAGGAAATCCAAGGTTTTAAGCTCTAGAGTGGGTATGTTCAAATGTAATATGTGCCATTATTGTAAGAACATTAGTGTGGGTTCCACTTTTGATATCAGGGGCACGAAATATGGGATACAGGGTAGATTTAATTGTACTAGTTCACAAGTCATTTATTTGGCCAAGTGTTCCCATTGCCCAACTTTCTAAGTTGGAAAAACGGAGAGAAAACTTTAAGAGCGCATGTACGAACATTTGTACGCTGTAAGAAAGGGCAAGATGGAGAACGCTTTAGCTAAACACATTACAGAGAATTCTTTACACACATTCTCATTCCAAGTCATTGACCAGGTCCAGTCGGATGGTGGGGGGAGGGGCAGATTCTCTCATTCTGGAGGGTAGGGAATTGGTCTGGCAGTTGAGATTGGATGCCTGTCATTATCCGGGTATTATTGCCATGTTATCTATAACATGTATGCTGAAACTTAAAAGTTTAAACAGATGACATAATTGATTTTCAGTGTCCATTTGAATATTCAAAGTATAGTTATTTATAGTTCTAGGAACACATGAGATATATAACACAAATATGTTGTAATTTTGGATATAAGTACACCAAATGTATAGAGTTGGGATGTCCTTTATGACATTTTCTATGACATTTTTTATAAGATGTTTTAAGGTCAGTTAGGTACTTGGGTAAAGATTTTTATCAAATGAATTAATTAGTTCAGTTCAATATTTAAAAAAAATTAAACTATGAATTATATAGTATTTTATATCTATAGGTTATGTACTTAAAAATTCAGTTATTTTAAGCAGGAAATACATATTTTAGTATGTTTCATATTTTAACTGCTTTTTTCCCTGTTCCAGGTAGGATCGGGGCACTTGGGATTGGTGCCTGTGCAGTTCGGAGTTGCTCATGAAGGTTTAGGATTGTGTTGTACCTTTTGTATTTTTAAAGTCTCATGTGATTATGCGAGAGGAAGTTGAAGTGTATATATAGGGGATTTAATGTCATGACGTTGCATCCGTTTTCTGAAGAAGTTGGTTTTGTTTAAACTGACGAAAAGCTTGTGTGGAGCTTAAATAAATTCATATATTTTTCATCGTTTTCTACATGGCTAGTGATTTGATTCAGAGTTCTAGAGGTTTTCTGGAGAGTTTCCTATCGTTTTTTTTTCTTTATTACACTTCTTCAGTACTGTTGCTGTAGCTCAGAGGATAGAGCATCAGAGTTTTGACTTGAGCAACTCGGGTTCTAGTCTTGTTTATGTCTTTTATGGAAATCTGTCATTTTATATTTTTTTCATGTTCCTTATGCAAATATTGACAATATGTTTGGCTTATATTACGCTCTTATGAATCATTTTATCATTAATAGCAAATATAGATTTTTTTTTACACATTAGTGAGGTTACTGAGAGTTTTATGTGGTGAAATACATTGTAATGAGTTTTATTCCTGTTTCTTTAAATGACAGCTCATTTAAAATTTAAAATATAATTGTTAGAGTGATTTTATTGTTTGTAAGTAACTATATAAGCACATTTAATGACATTTTTAACATATTCTGATAAAGTCTGCGATTTGCAGATGAAAGCGCTTAATCTATGTGACTATTAAAGATTCTTATCTGCATAGTGAGTTGGTTCACTTTGTTCAGTACTGCTACAGTGGAGTACATGTGCTATTTGCATGGAACCTACATTGTTTTATTTTGGTTTAGTGTTACAAATGCTTTAATACAGTGAATTTGAATTATTATACTCAGTTCACGCATAGAAACAATACAGAAAATCTTTTAATATGCATTCATTTTTTTGAGTATTAAGTACTGCAGGTTTTACATCTTCTTTAGAAATGAGAGATTCCTGTCACCTCTGAATAGACACAAGTTTTGTACCTCAGCTCAATGTATTTTTTTTTTACTTATCAGGGATTATCATGGCAATGCAATATGTATGTTTCGGTTTTATTTAATTTGGTTTACTGCCGATAATTTCTAATTCTTAGTGTTAAAATATTGTGGCATATCACTTGTTTTGTTGAAGCAGTTTTTTTTTTCCTTTTTAATCTAGAAGTTGCTCCTTGTTGGTGCAGTCTGACCAATGTATCAATCAGAATTGCCAGTCAGGCTTGGAGTTATGTAAGCCATAAAGCCCAATAGGGTGGTCATTATCAAGGAATTAATGCAAACCAATGGGTGTTGTGAAGCCCAACACTGCAGCTGGAGGGCCTTACCACCCCTGGAAGGGTATTCATTTGTTCATAACACCCACACTTGAGGGCATTATTGTGCTCAAAGAACTAGTTATCTATTAAATTGTTTTATAGTTTTTTTATTAATAAATACTTTTTAAATATTTTTTAATGTAAAATAGTCCCTCCACCTAATATTTTAAACTTGCTGTAGCATATGTAATTGCTGTTGTTGGAAGTATTTTACATGCAAAATAAAAGTTATGTAATATTTAGTGTCTACACAAACATGCCTCTTACCTGCTCCTGATTTTGCATCTTAGTTCTTGATTGTTTGGAGGATTAAGATCAGCCAATAATGCCAGACATTGCAGTTTCAGATTTCTTATATTGTCAGGCTTTCATACTGGTTGCCTCTGTCTTACTTTCTTGATGTATCTCTCTTGCTCCTGAACTCATACACAGATGGACTTTTACACCTCTGTCTCTCGCAAACACACACACATGTAAAAATTGTGGTTGCTAATTTATTCTTCTGTCTGATCTTCTTGGTACCTTAATATGGTGCCATAAAGTGATGGCCTTGTTTTCCAGTGGGCATTCCCTATACATTAACACTCTGCTGGAGAATGCTCCTTCTCCAATCAGGGTGGCGATGTATAGGCCACCCATTTTCTAAATTGCAGTAACAGCATTGTCAGTGAATTTGCATTCATTGAAAAAAAATCATCTACCACTAACAACAATATCAAATGTCTTCTATCTCCTACACAAAAAATTCAAAAAAAATATATATATATATATATATATATATATATATATATATATATATATATAGAGAGAGAGAGAGAGATATTACGAATGCGAAAAACTGTATGAGCAAATACAAAGATGTCGACACGTATTGTGCAAAGTATGGAAATCCCGAACGTACAAAGCCGCAAATTCTGAAATGTCGAATTGTTTTGGCCCATCTGCGGTAGAGCTCAGTAAAGTAAGTGTGTGATAGATAGAACTTTTGTGTTAGTATTTTGGTTAAGGTAAGTGTATAGAAAGGTAATGTATGTAAGGTTTAGTGTAGTGTTAGAAGTAGGGTTATTTTAAGTGTATGTATGTGTGTTGTTTATTTTGTTTGGGTGTATGTCTGTAGGGGAAGTGTGCGGTAGTTACGGATCTTAGGGTTAGGGAAGGGTTAAGGATAGTGCATAGATAGTTGTGTATGTGGGGTTTAGTGTAGTGTTGGAGGTAGGGTTTTGTTAAATGCATGTATATGGATTATTTATTTTGTTTGGGTGTGTATGTGTAAGGGACATGTGCGGTAGTTATGGACCTTAGGGTTAGGGAGGGTTAAGGATAGTGCATAGTTAGTTGTGTATGTGGGGTTTAGTGTAGGGTTAGAGGTAGGGTTTTGGTGCTTTACCTTAGGTTAGAAGTAGGGTTTGGTTAGTGTATGTGTGTGGTTTATTTATTTTCTTTGGGTAGGTAGTACGTAGTAGGTGGTGGGGTTGGCCGACTATGACAGTTCGATATTTTTTTTTCACAGTTTAGTGCGTTTTGGATTTTCGCAGTTCGCAATATAGGTGTCGATGTTTAGGTATTTGGGAATAGGGTTTTTTGCTTTGCTAATACAGACCCTATATATATATATATATATATATATATATATATATATATATATATATATATATGTGTGTGTGTGTGTGTGTGTATATATAAACTGCATTTGCAACCCTCCCCCCCAAAGAAAATTACAGGTCACTACAAGCAAACTCTTTATCTCTAAAAATATTACAGAAAATAGATAATAAACACTGTATGTTCAGAAAACACATTTAAAAACCGCTGTGTGATATTTTACATTGTTATAGGCAATGCACATTAGAATTTATTACTAAATTGTTACAGAAAAGACAGGCATTACCTATATATCAAACTTTCACCTGCAAATTTAAACTAAACAGAGTTGCATTGTGTTGGATGTGAGTGTTTTTAGATGCCTGGGTTCCATAAGTTAAGTGTTAGGCAGTTGACACACCATTAAAAGCATAGCTAATGAACCATATTTAAACATTTCCAGAATCTCAAGGAGGGTAGCACAAGATAGACTAGTGGAGGACTTGAGGCTGCCAATACAACTAATTGAGGCTCCTATTCTGTTTGACATACCGTGGAAGTTTTTTTCCAGATTTGGGAATATGTTGGTATATGAATCTATCATGCCAATGAGTCTCAATTATTAGATGAATATTTATCTGACGTTATACTATTTGGGGAACTGTAAGCAATCCAATGAAATAGGACATCAAGAAGTTTTAGACTTTTCATGGCTCAAGAGGACAGACACAGATCACTTTGGAAGAGTCTGTAATGGAATGAATACAGGGATAGGGCTATCAACCTGTATTGATAATATTGGGTATTGAAGCCAATGATTGTTTTACTTGTCGCTCTCTGAGGTCTCACAAGCCACGTGATGCATTTAGATAAATAAATGCCCAACAGGGGATTATATTCATTAAAAGATCAGCAAAGAAGTACATAAAGTGGAAATAAAACATTTATGGAACTAGCAGAGTTACGCTTTGAAATTAAAGTTGTCTTAATACATTACTCTTATACTTGTGTTTCTCAATTAGCTGAATCATTAAAAGGAGAAAGAAGAGCAAGAATCTCAAATGGAAAAAGAGAAACAAGATTATGTATAATAGATGACAGAAAGCCAAAAACTAGGTGAAATAATATTTGCTGATTTTTTGTTTTGTATACAATGTAATAAATGCATAATACACATATACAAAATTACTTGAATGAAATGGTAAAAAAGTTATAGTTAAGGAGAAAAGCTGTTAATACATAAGCTATAATAATAACAACTGATTAGGAGGGACAATGTGGTAGGCCAGAGTGAGAAATTCTATCTGGAGAAAATGTGTTGCTTTTTACAGTACAAGCTAACTGTATAATTCAATGCCACTTCAAGTATAAAAAGGTTTGTTGCTGATTCCAAGCTATGGTGTAAATAATGTTATCTAATTTGTTCTCAGATCCACTTCAAGTTATATTACCAATCTTCTTTACATCTCAAAAGAGTGGTTTCCTTCAAATGCTAATTAGGCAGTGTCTTTTTTTTCTAATCAATTCATATGCTAATTACTATTAGGTGTTAAACGTTTAATAGCAATTGTGCTCATGGAGTGTGTCTTTCACTGCAAGTGAAATACATGTATTTTACACCTGCTCCACTTACACAACAATGTAATTCAGTAAGGCATTTTACATTATAATTTACAAATTTTGAATGCAGAAGATAACCCAGGTCACCTAATGTTCAAGTTTACCATAAGAGGGGCATTGAGAGAATTCTCAGATCAAATGTCATCACATCATCAGAAGTCAAGGTAACTGACCTTCCATACTCTACCAAAGAATGGATAAATTATCTAAAATACTCTGTATTTCACCAGCATATATATGCATGCGATCTAAGCAAAACTGCTTATTCTGACTTCCTATAACCATGTTGGTCTGTTTTTCTCCTGAAAACTTCATACTTACCCATGCACCTACCCCTTCAGACATGATCTGGCACTTAGATGCTCTGACTAAGCAATTAAAGTAATCAATTACCCCTTCACCTATTAAAATGAAATAAATAAATAAATAAATAAATAAAACACAGTAGGCTGCATGGCTAAAACACAATGATGTCCTTTATAACTGATGAGTGATTATCACTGTGATAGTAACATGAACTCAACAGGAAAAAAAAACACTATATTGAGAACAAATCACATATGTCCATTTGTCCATTCAACTTACACTTCCTTAACTGAATAGTGAAGTGGAAGTTAAATACAGTTTGCTCACATATTCATTTGTTCTAAGACACCTGAGTG